>NC_083485.1:16939349-17005764 GCF_030014155.1 Tachysurus vachellii
AGTAAACTATCTACCTGTCTCACTGTCCCATTATCTACCTGTCATCATTAAAGGAGCTGTGAGTCTATCCAGTCAGTACTGGTCTCTGTTATATTCAAAATATATATAAATCCGCCTTTTGGAGCGGCCAATCAAAGCCCAGACCTCAACCCAATAGAGATGCTATGGATTGACATGAAGAGGGCCGTACACATGAAACATGTAAAGAATATGACAGAGCTAAAGCAGTTCTGCCAGAAAGAATGGGCTAAAATCCCTCCTCAACGATGTGGAGGTCTGATCCACAGCTACAGGAAGCGCCTGGTTGAGGTTATTGCTGCCAAGGAGGTCAACCAGTTATTAAGGGTTCACTTATTTTTCCCACTGCCATTTTGAATGTTGAATGAGTGTGTTCAATAAAGACATGAAAGATCAGAATTTCTTTGTGGAATTATTTTTAGACACATTATGTCAATACCTTTGTGGTAGCATGATGTTACATGGCTGCTTCTGGTCAGATAGGATAGCAGGAATCATGGATAGCACCAAGTACCAATCTATTGTAGCACATGTCCTGCAAGCCTCTTTAAGCCTCTGTGCTGATATTTTAGGTTCCAGCAGAATAACGTCCCAAAGCTAGAAAACCCTGCAATTTTATCAGGGTGTGTAAATTTTTGATATTCACTTCACCTGTTCTCCTCTGACTCTAAATGGTCCTTTAGCTGCCACCATTTCATAGAGCATCACCCCAAGAGTGAAGTAATCCACAGTGTAGTCATATTCTTTGTCCTGCAGCAGCTCAGGAGCCATAAACCCTGAAAACACACACACATAACACACACTCACTCAACGTACATGGCACCAGCACCTGATGATCAGACTCACCTGTGTTGTGAGGTTTTTTCTCAGGATTTTCATGTATTTAAATTTTTCACTTTCAATTTTTTTGGTTCCTTTCTGTTATCAAGTTCTACAGCTCTAGTTTTCCCATTTGTCCTGTTCCCCAATTGTAGTTCCTGTTTCAGTGTCACAAATAAAGAACTGTATCTAGCTATTCAAATCCTAAAGTGTGTGAATGTGTGTGTGTGTGTGTCCAATTGTGTGGGTGTAAGAGTGTGTGTATGTGTGGGTGTGTGAGTGTGTGGGATTGTGTGTGTGTGTGTGTGTGAGGGAGGAGTGTTTGTGTTTGTGAGTGTGTGAGTGTTGGGTCTGTGAGTATGTGAGTGTGTGTGTGTGTATATGAGTAGACAGGTATTAATTTGGGGGGGGTCATAAAAGGGGGTAAATGGAGACTGATTGGTGGTGAGGCGAGGCCTGTGGAGTGTTTGAGTGTGAGGTGTGGTTAGCATGTGCTCATTATGAGGTGGCCCATAACAAGCGCTTACACCCTCGATAATCCTAATTTTTCCCAACTACTATGTTTAGATGGGTGTGCTATTGATAAAACTAAAAGAGCTTGGGATGGTGAGCTCCGAGAGAGTTTTGAAGAGGAATTGTGGGCTGCTGCATTAGATAGAATATGTTCTAGTACGATATGTGCTCCTCTGAGCCTTATACAATTTAAAATACTACATAGAATTCATTTCTCTAAGGCCAGATTATCTGCAATATATTTTACTATAGATGACAGATGTGACAGATGTCATGCATCTCAGTGCAATTTGGGTCGTATGTTTTTTACTTGTTCTAAATTGCAAACCTGGGACTTCCGGTCGGAACATCGCCAGGATGGCCGCATAGCGAGTGAGCTCCTGGTAGAAGCAGAGAAATTAGATAAATTCCCCCATACAAATCAAATAAATAATTTCATAAAAAACAAAGACAAGGGGGCATGAGCCATAATACCACTCAGAACAATTAAAAACCGTCTGAAGACAGGGAGTGAGAAAGACGGGGCACAGTAACATTAACAGCTAACAGGTTTAAGCTAGCAAAAGGAGAAATGTCTGACTTGGAGTTGATTCTGCGAGAACTAAAAGAGTTTCACCAAGAAAATAAAGAACAATTAGAGACAATAAAAGAAGAAATTGTGAAGGTGAATGCCAGACTGGAAGAGGCAGAAGGGCGAATTGAGAAAGCAGAAGAGAGGATCCAAAACACAGAGGAAGTTATCACGGCTATGCTAAAGCTGCACACTAAAATGGAGGACAAGCTGCTGGATCTGGAAAGCCTCTCCAGACGCGATAATATAAGGATTTACGGGGTGCCGGAGGACGCCGAGAAGGATTCAACAACGATGGTTTCGTTTGTGGAAAATTTACTACATGGGGGCCTCGAGAAAGAGCCTCGACCGAAGCCGCCGGTGGATGCGCCACCACGCTCCATCATACGTTTTTGAGTTTCAAAACAAAAGAGACAATACTCCGCAAGGCATGGCAGAAGAAGGGGTTTACCTGGCAAGATAACCACATAAATCTGGATCACGACTATCCACCTCTGATACTCAAAAAACGAAGAGAATATTCTGAGATCCGAAGTGCTGAAAGAAAAAAGTTCCATTCCAGACGCTCTTCCCAGCCAGCCTGCTCGTGAGACACGATGACGGAACCAAAACCTACGACACTATAGAGGAGGCATCAGAGAACCTGTGGAGAAGAGGTTACACCGTGACAATAACCAGACCTCCGGAGATGCTCTTGGAGCAGGTGCAGCGGCTATCATGGACAAGAGTCGACAGACGAGCGAGGAAGGACACATTCAAAGCCAGGCGGGAAGCAAGCTACAGGGAGAAGCTCCGAACCTTCAGAAGACCATCACCGGCCTCCTCCGGGACCTAAAGGAGTTAACCCAAAGCTCGAGGAAGACGGAGTTAATTGTGAAATCTTTTGAACTGTACGGTAATTAAGGGTGGAATTCAATGACAGGATTGACTGGTTCGTTCAGGATTAACTTTTCACCTTTGGAAGAGAACCCCCCCCCACCCCCCCCACTTTTTTTTTTTTTTTTTTTTTTTTTTTTTTTTACTACTTCACTATGCGACTGTTGCAGGTAAGGGCCTATCCCTCTGGATTGAAGAGGGGATTTTTTCCCTTCGAGCCACCTTGGGCAGCTCAAAAGGGTCAGGTTAACAGACCCCTACATAGGAAGTCACATGGACAAATTATGTTCAGTTTCATGTTTATTATTATGTTTGTCGTTCATTCCCTGCCGGTTCTTGCAGGGAGGGGAAGCACACCAGGTTTCTGAGTGGGATGAAGAGGGGAATCACATAGATGCAAAACAGGTCTTTAAAGATAGCGTCATTTAATATAAATGGAGTATTCAATCCGGTTAAGAGGGGGAAGATCTTATCAAAATTAAAGAAAGATAGAATTCAGATAGCTTTTTTGCAGGAATCACATCTTAACGACTCTGAGCATGCCAAATTGAATAAATCAGGATTTAAACATGTTTACTTTTCTTCCCACGGATCGGGAAAGAGGAGAGGAGTGGCGACTCTGATATACGGTGCTGTAAATTATGAACACATATCAGAGCATAAGGATAGCGAAGGCAGATTTGTGATGGTTACGGCTAAAATAGAAGGAACTGTGATGAGTCTCCTTAACGTGTATGTCCCTCCGGGCAGTGATTGGTCCTTTTATAAATATATAATTGATCTAATGACAACAAAAAGTCAAGGGATTCTAATATGTGGCGGAGATTTTAATATCCGATTAAATCCGAAAATTGACTCATCAAACGGGAAATCTAGTGCCAAAAGCATTTGTAGAAGATTAAATACTTGGTTGTGTGAAGTGCACTACTCATCCGCTCATAATGTCTACTCACGCATAGATTATTTTTTTATGCTTAAAAGAGATCTTTGTAGGGTAGATAATTGTGAAATAAAAGCTAGCACTATTTCAGACCATAGTCCCATTTATATGTCAGTCCATCTGAATAATAATAAGAAATCCACTCTTTGGAGACTGAACTCAAACATTCTGAATAACCCAACTACTAAGGGTAAATTGAAAAACGAAATCCAGTTGTACTTCGATAATAATGATAATGAAGAAGTGACTCCACCTATTCTCTGGGATGCATTAAAAGCGGTGATTAGGGGCAAAATAATAGCCATATCCTCATATGAGAAGAAAATGAAGGGAATAAAACTCCAAAAATTAGAAGAAGAATTAAAGAGACTACAGAAAGAACATGCAAAGTCTCTCAAAGATGACAACAAACATAAGATTAAAAAATTAAAAAAAGAAATAGATGAAATAAACACGCAGGAAATTCAAAAAAAGCTCCTTTTCACAAAGCAACAATACTATGATGTAGGTGGAAAATTACTCAAACTTTTATCATATAAGTTAAGAAAACAACAAGCAGATAGAACTATACACAAAATAAGAAACTCTGCAACAAAGGAAATAGAAACCAGTCTGGATAAAATCCAGCAATTCTTCCTAAAATACTATAAAACACTATATTCCCAGCCACAGGAAAGCAATGACAATCAGATCGATGCCTTTCTGGCCCATATTAATCTCCCACAGATCACTGATGAACAAAAAGGACAATTAATATCTCAAGTAACAAAAGAAGAAATTCAATCAGCAATCAGGAGAATGAAAGGGGGTAAGTCTCCAGGGACCGACGGTTTTCCCACAGAATGGTACAAAGCAATGCAAGATCAATCAAATTCCAACATTATTAAAAAAATTTAATTGGGTTTTGGAAAATAAAAATATCCCCCCCTCATGGATGGAGGCAATGATCTCGGTCATACCCAAAGAGGGGAAAGACAAATTGGAGTGTGGGAATTACCGTCCTGTAAGTCTTTTAAATAATGATTATAAACTATTCACCTCCATATTATCTAAAAGAATAGAAATGATATTACCAGTATTAATACACAAAGACCAGACTGGCTTTGTCAAAGACAAAGACAGACCCAAGATAACATCAGGAAAACACTGCACGTTATGAGACAAATCACACAACAAAAACTGGAGACACTGATATTAAGTTTAGACGCAGAGAAAGCGTTCGACTCTGTGAGGTGGTCATTTTTATATAAAGTACTTTCAAAATTTGGCTTCCATATGAATATAATTGATACATTTGCAGCTTTATACAATAAACCAATGGCTAGAATCAAAATCAATGGAGATCTAACCAATTCATTTATTCAGGAGAGAGGAACGAGACAAGGGTGTTTGTTCGTCGCCGCTCCTCTTTGCCCTGTTCATAGAACCCATGAGTCAACTGATTAGGCAGAGGTCGGATATAAAGGGGGTAACAATGAAAACTGGGGAGCAAAAACTGGCCCTATTTGCTGACGATTTATTGATAAGTATAACACAACCTACTCAGACACTCCCAAAATTGATGAAATTACTAGAAGAATTTGGTTTCATTTCAGGTTATAAAATTAATATCAACAAAACTCAAATATTAAAGTTTAACTATGACCCACGAGCTTCGATTAAGACCATGTACAATTGGAATTGGGATGCTGAATCTATTAAATATCTGGGTGTTTTTTTACCTAGGGACTTCTCAAGACTGTACGACATTAATTACAGCCCACTAAATTTAAAGATAAAATCTGATATTCATAGATGGAATATTATTCCCTTTTTGAGTTTTATGCTCCTGCATAGAATCAGTCAGGATGAATATTCTTCCGTGGATGTTATACCTTTTTCAATGTCTGCCAACCAAAATACCATCAGCAATTCTTAGAATGGGACAGATTAATAGCAAGGTATTTGTGGCAAGGGAAAAGAGCCAGAATTAAATTTAAGACACTGCAATTAAGAAAAGAGAAGGGTGGAATGGGCCTTCCTTGCCTACAAGAATATTATCATGCAGCCCAACTGAGACCCTTAGTCTGCCTATGCTCACCAACATACACTGCAACATGGAAAGAAATAGAAAGTACGATGTTAAACGGAATCCCAATAACAGCTCTACTAAGTGATAACAAATTACTAGAAGAACGGGCCATCCCAGATGATTCTATAACAGGCAGTCTGAAGTCCTGGCAGGCAATAGTCAAAATTTGCAGATTAGGAGAAACATATAAAATTATGAGATGGTGTGCCTATGATTCAGACTTTGCCCCAAACAAAATCGATGGCAGGTTTAAGATATGGACCTCAAAAGGTTTGACTACTTATCATTCATTTATTCACAAAGGGGTATTCCAGAGTTTTGAAATCCTACAGAAAGATTATGGACTGGGAAAAGATGATTTTTTTAGGTACCTGCAAGTGAGACAATACTTTAACAAAAATATTAAAGGGGTGTTAGGAACTAGTGAGTCAGGGTTCATGGAAGTATTTTTATCACTAACTAAACCCAGATCAGGCAACAAAATTATCTCCAAACTATATAATGCTATACAATTATCTAAATAAGAAAATACAGAATACATAAAGAAGAAATGGGAAAGGGAAGTAAATGTGAAGATCACACAGGAGAGCTGGGGGAAAATATGCCAGTTACAATGGTTATCAACCGGGTCAAACACATGGCGGGAGTTTTGCTGGAAGAATATTGCGAGATTTTTTATTACACCCATTCAGAAATGATACCAAGGCAGGAGACGCCTGTTGGAGACTTTGTGGATCTAACGGAGACAATCACTTCCATATTTTTTGGGACTGCCAGACAATAAGACCTTACTGGGAAGAGATCCTTGAACACATAAACAATGTATTTAATGTAAACATTCCATTTAATTGTGTATTTGGGTAATCTAGGGTTGGAAACATGGAACATTAACGATAAAAAACTGCTTATGATACTATTGGCAGCCAGTAAGAAATCTGTTACGAGGAAATGGTTAAAAATAGATCCACCCACCATTGATGAATGGATTGAAATTGTCTATGAGATTTATGTTATGGAAAAGATATCCTCTTCCCTCAAAGTCGAAAAAGAAAACTTCTATAAGATTTGGACTAAATGGACTGAGTATGTAAAACCAACTAGATCTGATTTCATTTGACTGTATTTGTGCTCTGTGTAGACCTGCCCTCTTTTTATGTGATGTTTTATTCACTTGAAATGGTGCACATCCCGGTTCTGTTCTGCTTTGCTATGGTTCTTAACTGAAAAAAGTAGTGGTCCGTAAAAGAAAATCCAGAAAGTCAATATGGACAATCTCATCTAAAATATATATATCTACACCCATCTCCATCTATATACTTGAATAACTAAAGTTGTAACTAATGTATGTGATGTGAATCTGCCTTTCCAAATAAAAAGAAAATTTAAAAAAAAAAAAAAATTGCAAACCTACTGGGTTCATTATTTTACAGTGATGTCCGAGGTGCTCAGGGTTAGTATTGATGTTTGCCCTGCTATTGCAATTTCTGGGGTTCCAAAGGCCTGGTCTCAGTTTAGTTCTAAACAATTAGATAGTTTAGCCTTTACGTCTTTTTTACCTAGGCGTCATATTCTAATCCACTGGAAATCTGATAAGCCTCTTACTGCATCTCAATGGCTTGTTGATACCATATTTTTTCTCAAACTAGAAACGATTAGATTGAGAAGCTTCTTTAAGAAATGGCAATCTTTTATTATATATTTTAAGTCTATTAAATCTCTGCCTTCTGTTTAGTGCTTTTTTAAATCTCTTCTTCCTCCCCCCTCCCTCTGTGTTTGTTTGTTTACTTAATTAGTTGTCTGTTTCATTTTTTCTTATCGATTGGGGTGTAACTGGTCATTCTTACGTGATTGAATGTGATGGTTTTATTTTTTGTTGTTTGTTTCAAGTTTGAATTGCTGAAAAATGGAAAATGTTTAAAAACTTTTTAGTATTAATGATGATTACATTTGACATTCATGTACTGCTTCTGAGAAGGGAGTTTATTCATATGTTCCATGTATATATTTATTGGTGCATTTGTTGATATACCTTTACCTGTATGATAGTATATGCAGTTTTCTCTTGGGGATTATGAGCTGAAGCTGCTTATAATTATTTGTCTTATTTCTACCAAAGTATTTATTGTATGAAGGTATTCACTTGGATCCCCTTTTTCAAATATATAACTTAAACCTAGATTAGGTAGAGGTTATAGCATGTGTGTGTTTGAGAATGTGTGTGTGTGTACAGTATGTGTGTGAGTGTTAGTGTGTTTGTGTGTGTGTGTGTGTGTGAGAGAGAGTGTTAGTGTGTGTGTGTGTGTGTGTGTGTGTGTGTGAGAGAGTGTTAGTGTGTATGTGTGTTTGTGTGTGTGAGAGTGTTAGTGTGTGTGTGTGTGTGTGTGTGTGTGTGTGAGAGAGAGAGAGAGAGAGAGAGAGAGAGAGAGAGAGAGAGAGAGAAACCTGGTGTTCCTGCATGTCCTTTAGTTTTGTCTCTTCCTGGAGGAAGTTCAACAGCCAAACCAAGATCAGACAGCCGAACATGACCTTAGAGAGAGAGAGGGGATTAATCTTACAGAACAGATGTTCTGTATGTGTGTGTATGTGGTGGTCATTTACCTTCATCATCAAGGAGAACATTCTCAGGTTTCAGGTCTCTGTAGATGATTCTGTGTTGGTGTAAATGTTCTAGTCCACAGATGATCTGAGCACAGTAGAAACACGCTCTAACTTCACTAAAGCCCGGATTCTTCTCATCTACATTATACATGTGATATCTACACAGAAAGATAGAACCACAAATTTATTTTATTATTAATTTATTTATTGTGCAATAGTGTGTGTGCGTGTGTGTGTGTGTTTACCTGAGATCTCCTCCATTCATGATAGTCATTATGAGACAGAGGTCACTTTTGGTTTGGAAAGCATACGCAAGAGAGACGATAAATCGACTGTGCACTTTTTCCAGGATTCTCTTTTCCACCATTGCACTCTAACACACAACACAAAGTATGTAAAAAGATTCATTTAGCACTGAAGTGTGAGGAAAAAAAGTTAATTGACTAAATAATGATAAAATTAATTAGCATTTATGCATTTCTCGCTTACATTGTAGCCTTTGCGCTTCTTCAGCCGTTTCTTGTTTAGCTTCTTGTTGGCGTACAGTTTTCCAGTGGCCTTCATCTGGCAGGCATGAACCTCACCGAAGCCACCTTTACCGAGGACACGGAACTCCATGAACCAGTCCTCTGTCACTGTCTGTCCCTCCAACCATTTAAACTGGACATAACGCAGGAAGTATGGGCTGGCTTTAAACCCACTCAGTGCGCTGGCCTCCAGGTGTTTCAGCAGCTGCTGCTCACTCTCCTTAAAAAGATCGGTCCTGGCATTTTGGTGATCTTCTTTCACGCGGATCACTGCTTTCTCCTCAAGGAAGCTGCAAAAGTCTTTAGAGCTTATTTCAAAGTACTGGTTGATGATCTTCTGTGCTTTATGGACACGGTCTTTGTCCGGCATCGTGTTGTAGTCTTCCACATCCTTCCAGAACTCTCCAGCGGCTCTGTGGATGAGGTCACTGGAGAGGAACTGCTGAAAGAGACGTTTTCCAATTGGCTGGAGAATACACATGCTCTCAAAGGCAGTGTCGACTGTGGCCTTCATGTGCTCACACTCTCTGATGTGTGGAAGATTTATTTTAGCTCGATATTTTTTATCTCGTATCGCTGCAGCAGCCGCAGCATCCAAACTTCCACGAGCCGAGACATATGCTGAGTTCGCCACCACCGTCTCCAACCCCCCGATATCCATCAGCGAACTGAGAGACAGACTGACAGGCAGATAGAGAGATAAAGAGATGGACTAAAAGGTTCAGAGAGAGAAACTCACAGTTACAGCTTTTAACAAACACAACTGGTTATTAATCCAGTGCTCTCTCTCTGTGTGTGTGTGTGTGTGTGTGTGTGTGTGTGTCTGTGTGTGCACTAAATGTCCAGCTAATGCTCAACCTAGCCTAATTGGTCTCCAGGAGGTTTTAAGATCACTAGGCTCTATTTTGAGTGTTGACCTGATCACAACCTTAAATCTCATTTTCCTTCAGTCCAGCTAATGCTAACTCTCTGCTAACATTAACTATTAGATTATTAACTTCACTATCCAATAACAAAAGCTTCATTGTTTACAATGAAAAAGTGCAGAGATGTGACCTGAAATTATCCTTCATTATTTTTTATTCTGTTATTCTGTAACACTCATAAGACACAACATCCACTCACCCGACTGTAAAATCAGAGGAATCTTCATTAAAAAATAAATTTTATAAATAGAAAGTTCTAAACAAATTCAGTCAGTGAGAATCTCTTAGAAATCTTCAGGAACAAATTCTTTTTCACTCTAAATAAATAAAACTGATTTATTCAGGTTCATTCATAAAAGATTCTTAGAACTTAAACACAACTAATTATTGAATTAATTAATTAGAATACTAAACACACAAACACACACTCTAACCTCTGACCTCATCACTTACCTCTTTGGTCGTTTCTCTTAATAGATGTAAAATAACATAAACCCACTGTTATGCAATACGAGCCATGAAGCAAAACACACACACACACACACACACACACAAGCTCACTCGGTTGTATTTGTCATTTGTTTGATTTATTTTTAGGAATGTTTCTTCCCTTACTTCTCTCTCTCTCTCTGTCTCTCTCTCTCTCTCTCCTCCTTGTGAGTGAGGAGACTGACGCCAAAGCCATGTGATAAACTAAGTCTTCATTACTGTGTGTGGATTATAAGGGAATGTGTGTGTCACAAACTATTAGTGTAAATCAGTTCTTAACACAGCAGCACAAAACACACAATGCCCCCAACACACACACACAAACACAGAAGATATTTTCATGACATTCCCAAAGTTTATGACACTTCGGTGTGTGGACTCATGATATTGTCATAACTCATGATTTCATGTGATGATAATCAGGTAAACCCACAGAGATGCAAATGAAAATAATTGAATAAAACAGAAATTTAAATATAATTGTATTCTTTACTTTTGGCAGACAGCTTTATTCAGAGCAGCATACAACAGTGCTGAATCTCAATCAATCCCAATACACTGACACTTCACTAGGTAACAGACTAGATAGAAGACCACCAGTCTTCTGTTGAGATACCACACACACACATAAATGCACAGACACACCCCTGCACTCACACACATTTTTTTTTAAAGTTTAAATATTTCATTAAGAGGCAGGTCCAGGGGTGGCACCGGGGTCTTCACCTGGTGTTTGAAGACAGTCAGTAACTCGGCTCATCTCTAACATTGATGAAATGTTGAGATGTTCATTCCAGAACAGAGAAGAGTCTTGATGTTAAAGTCTAATAAATAATAAGTAAGTATAAACACTGATAAATGTTTATGGTGTTTGAACACTTCTGGATGACTGCAGTGATGCAGGTTCTTCCTGATCTGCAGTTCACTGGTTATGTACATGGCTGCTTACACTTAAAGTATTAATGTACACTAAAAGGTCCCTGTAGGTGTCATTACATGTTTGGATTATTTGCACATCATTCCACGTATTAAGTTATTAAACTAGTTTGTCTGATCTGTGTCTTGATTTATAATTAATTTTGTATTGCAATATTATATATGTATTTGGCATCTAGAGATGTTCCAGCTCCAGTTGTGTTCTGCTCCATGAAGTATTCAGACATTCTTAGATATGCCAACTACTCAAGGTTTCTTCCTCTTCCATCTAAGGGAGTTTTTCCTCACAACAGTCACCTCAGACATGCTCAATATATATCTTTTTGTATTATGCTCCTTATGTTCTGTAAAGCTGCTTTGAGACAAGGTCCATTGTTAAAAGTGTTTTACAAATAAAATTAAATTGAATATTATAAATTGGAAGATTACACAATGAACCATAGTTCAGCAGCTAACAATTTATTTAAAATTTGTATTTGTACATTTAAACTCCATTCATTTTACTGTATTTTGTTATTTAATAAAGACGGGTTAACTCTCAGTGCTGGTACCAAGCCCAGATAAAATGAGAGGGTTGTGTAAGGAAGAACATCCGATGTGAAACCTATGGACCAGATAACTCACTGTGAACATTAGAATGTTTATTAGGCTGCTTTTTATCTTTATTTTGTAATTGCAATTTGAATTTACTTCTGATCTAGCGCTATTCATATATACATGATATATTCATATATACGCAAATATTCTTGTCATGATCAGAGTTTCTTTTCATTCTACTGTTTGATATCAGTTCCTATATACTGTATATATATATATATATATACACTCACACATACATACACACACACACAAACACTGTAAGCTAATCCCGTATACGGTCACAGAGAGCCTGCAGCCTTATATATATATAATTTAAATGTCTCCTGCATTTTGGATTTTGTTAACATTTCACTTGATGCGACCCATCATAGTTTCAGCTGTTTTGGATCTGTGTTAATGCTGGTACTGGTGAGATCAGCTCTGCAGAATGTAATCTAACACTGTACACACACGTCACTCTACAGTACTGATGTTTCCTCAAGAACATAAGCAGCATTACAGTTGTTTGGATTTTCTGAGTCTGTATTGCTGGCTGCTGCTGGTCCATCCTTGCTTTCTGCTGGTGTGTTGAAGTTATTCTCCTCTCCTGAGGTTGCCGTCACTCCAGAAGCCTCCTGAGCATCATTTTCAAAAGATTTAGATTTAAAGAACCCAACCTACAATACATCAATCAATACATCAATCAATCAACAGCTGAACTTTAAACAGTTTATAAGAATGAACATCACAAACACTACATTGTACTGAACACAACTGACTACAATGTACTGAACACTCACCTTATAGAGCACCATGAACAGGAAAATCATCACTAAAACACCAAAGAACACAGACAGAGCGGCAATCAGTGTGGTCTGAAGCTGAAGAGGAGATTCTACCACTGTCACAATCTGTAGCACAGAGACAGACAGACAGAGGAATACAGACAGATTTATTTAGTTCACGATTTAAAAGGTCTATATGTTTGTGTCTATATATATATATATATATATTTGTGTGAGACTACTATCTCTACTACTATACGATTAACTGCATATTTGTAATTGTGTATAAATAAAAAGTGTATGGATGTTGTGTGTATTGATGTAAATAGTATATTTATGTTGTATAAATAACATTGTAGTGTATTGTTTATGTTGTGTGTTATGTATTCCTAAAGTGTTTTGTGTGTTGCATATAGATTTAGTGTGTTAGTGTGTGTTCTCACTGAGCAATGCAAATCTTCCTCATTAAGGTACTGTGTGTATCGATTTTGATCAAATGAGACCAAACCCCAACTCTCCACCTGAATACTGTCCACCTGAACACAAATAGTACACTTAATACACAGAACCATGTCATTATGTAAATGTGTGTACAATGTGTGAGTGTGTGTGCAGGGTGGTTATAAGTGTGTACTGAGTGTGTACAGCATACCTTTGTCTGTGTTTTAAGTTTTCCTGTAAAGCTAAATGTGATTGGCTGCTCTGTGGTTAATAGGCTAACATTGCAGTGAATCAGACGACAGCTGGAGCCTCTGCAATTCTGATTGGAGGAAACCAAGTGATAAAAACAAACATCAGAGAAGGCCTAACCCAAGGACACTAATAAATCATGGGAATTATGGCTTGGTGGTTAGAATGTTGGACTATGACTCGGAAGGTTCTGTGTTCAAATCCCACATATGCTGTAAATGCACATATCACATTCACTGACTTCTCACCTGACTGTAGTATGATGTGTTGTCTTTTTTAATCAACTTCGACTTTTCACACTTTGCTCCAGTGATATTCTGACACACATACACACATACACACACCACACCCACACACACACACCGCCCACACACAGCATAAGAGGAAGTGTTAGAGAAACTTGAGCAACCGTTCTTGCTACAGTCAAAAAAACAGCTTCTGTTTCCACAAACATTGCTCACACGACCCATAACCCCCCCCCCCCACCACCACCACCACCACCCACACAAATCTCATACCTCAAATGAAGCTTGACTGAGGCAAGTTCACTGTTCCTTATATACATGTTAATGTTCTTTTCTCATTTCCTGGTGCAAGTTTTTTCTTTAACCATCATAGTTTCTGAATTTACCCTTTAAGCTCCAATTAGCAGACCTTGTCATTCTCCTACTCATGTTGCCCCCCTGTGTGGTTTTGTTCCCTTGAGCACTCTTAATAAATGTCTCTTCAGGTCTTTTACTCTACCTAACTTCTTATTTGTTATATTGTGTCCTTGCTAACAATGTTTCTGATCTCATGGTCACTTTAGCTCATTACTGACTGCGGTCCATCATCAGCACATTCATGGAGCCTTTCCTTAGTGTTCCAGGTCCATCAGGTCTTCCATCTCCAATTATCACCCGTCTCTCCTCCTCAAAATTAGAGAAACTTTAATACACTCTTGCATTTCAAAGGTGAACACTTCTTGTCTTGACTTCTGTTTGAAGAAAATTTTTTAAAGAACCATGTGACCAAGGCTCTGTAACCGGATTGCGTAGTCTTACACAGCACATGCTCATCATTCTCTTCCCCATAACACTTATTTCGTAACTGCTTTAAGTTTATTTATTATTTTATTCCCACAAATGTTAAAACAATTTCCGAGTCTGCTCCCCCATAAAGTAAATTAACTTACAATTTCAGGAGGAGAAACATCAATTAATAATCCAGAGGTTGTCTCCAATGGCAACACAAATGTCACACTGACTGACGTAGAGAGATCTCCTGCATTGGTCAACTGAAAGAGCAAGCGAGAGAGCGAGAGAGAGAGAGAGAGAGAGAGAGAGAGAGGCAGGTAAACAGACAGACAGACAGCATTATTATATTTCTGTTGGTATTTTCATGTGTATACTTGCAGGTAAAATTGATGTCACCTCATATGTGTGCTGGAGTAAAGCAGAATTGTTGTAAAGGACATACTGTGTTGAGCCACCACTGAAAACACAAATAAATGGAATAAATCAAAACATGTGTCACTGTCATGTGAAACTTTAATGTCATTGGTGTCTTACTCTCTCAGCAGGAAGTGGACCAGATGTTTAACAGGCATTGACACACTCGCACTGTTGTCATGAAGAGTTCCTGGATTCTCATTTTTACTGAATGACAAACAAAGTTTAAATAACAAAGAATATTTAGTATATTTTCAATAAAGCAAAAAAGCACACACAGATTTGTACTGTAGCGTACAGCACATCTCTCAGGGCTTGTAGGATGAATCCAGCTCACTGACCTCTGTCTGTAGTTCACCACTACTGCACATGCATGGCTTATATCTTAAAGCAAATTTCTGCCTAATCCACATTCCAGAACATTTTATTGAATTTTTTTCAAGGAAACTATACACCAGACTTCCATCAGAGCCAAAGGAGAGTTGAACAAGCAGGTAACATGATGATTATCACCTGAGTGTATTTATGTGTGAAACTAGAGACAGATGTCAATACACATATCAGTCTGTGTCCTGGGTTTTATGGAGCTCTTGTGGATTGACACACAGGTTAAAGTAGATCACATGATGTGGCAAAGATTGAGTCTGATGATTGACACACTATCAGTTAAACTAACCTTTTAACGGTCACGTTCACGTCAACTCTGTCCCTAAGAGCTGCTGTATCAGACAACTGGAACGACATGATGAATTTCACCTACACAAGAAAAAAACACACACAGTAGGTGTGACTGTGTGTGTGTGTGAGAGAGAGAGAGAGAGAGAGAGAGAATATGTGTGTGTGTTTGAGAGAGAGAGAGAGAGAGAGAGAGAGAGAGAGAGAGAATATGTGTGTGTGTGTTTGAGAGAGAGAGAGAGAGAGAGGGAGAGAGAATATGTGTGTGTGTTTGAGAGAGAGGGAGAGAGAGTGTGTGTCTATGTGTGAGAGAGGGAGAGAGAGAGAGAGAGAGAGAGAGAGAGAGAGAGTGTGTGAGAGAGAGAGAGAGTGTGTGAGAGAGAGAGAGACAGAGAAAGAGAGTTGGTGTGTGTTTGAGAGAGAGGGAGAGAGAGACAGTGTGTGTGTGTGTTAGTGTGTGTGAGAGAGAGAGACAGTGTGTGTGTGTGTGAGAGAGAGAGAGCGACAGTGTGTGAGTGTGTGTGAGAGAGACAGACAGAGACGGAAAGAGAGAGAGAGAGAGACAGTGTGTGTGTGTGTGAGAGAGAGAGAGAGAGAGAGAGACAGTGTGTGTGTGAGAGAGAGAGAGAGAGAGAGAGAGAGAGAGTGAGTGTGTGTGTGTGTAACCTTGGCTCTCTGTCTGAAGATGGTGAATCCGAGTCTGCATGTTGTGTGTGTGAGCTCCATCACACTTGTTTCATTGGATGAACACTCCATGTAGCCAATGGACTCCACCTGTATGTACACACAAATACCTTCATTATTAAAAATATCACACAATGGATGGTAAATAATAGATTTTGTAAGTGTAAGTAAGTGTGTTAAAGTGAATCAGACCGGATGGATACGAGTGAAGGATAGGAGAGAGGGATGAAGGAAGCACAGCTCTGTGCCTGAGGCATCTTCTCCTTGATTAACCACCATCACAGACACGTTTACTCTGAAACCTTCTACATTAACCACCATGTCGCTGAGAAACAGACAGAAAGTGAGACAGACAGTGGGAGAAGTTTCCAAAGAAATAAATTACAATCTGTATATTAAAGACAACAAAATTAAATAAATTAACAAATAAATAAAATATATATATACGAGTTAAAGATATTTAAAAATGTCTTCATGCCACAAAAACAACATTTGTTCAGCTTCAGAAACATCACAAGTCTCCTGCTGTGAAGGGTTTTCATTTTTAATTTCGTCAGCCAAAAACCGCAGTACATAGACACCAGACAGCAGTGTTCAAGTATACGCCCAGAAATCATGCAACAACCTGCATGATAATGTGTTGGAAAAGCTTTGCAACCTCGGCTTATCACATGTACCACTACTCTCAAATGTTTGCTCTCTGGACAATAAACTGGACTAAACCCAACTCGAGTGGACCTCAAGGAGAGAGTTTAGAGACTGCTGTGTCTTTGTTTTCACAGAGACGAGGCTCAACGGCAGAGTTCAGGAGGCCGTCATTCAACTAGATGTGTTCACCTTGTTTCATGTAGAGTTAACCCACGGAAGGCTGCTGGTCCAGACAACATTCCTGGCAAAGTGCTCAGGGAATAAACCTAACCCTTCAGAACAACTAGGGTTAGTTCACTGACATCTTAAACATTTCCCTGAGCAGTGCTGTTGTTCCTGCGTGTCTCAAGACAACCACTTAATGACTATCATCCTGTCACACTCACACCCATCCTTATGAAGTGCTTCGAGAAGCTCGTCATGAGGCACATCAAGACCCAGTTACCACCCTCACTGGACCCCCTACAGTTCGTGTATCGTCCAAACCACTCCACAGACGATGCCATTGCCACGTCCCTTCATTTAGCCCTCACCCACCTGGACAATAAAGACACTTATGTACGAATTCTGTTCATAGACTTTAGTTCAACATTCAACACAATCATCCCTCAGCACCTGATTGAGAAGCTGTGCCTGCTGGGACTGAACACCTCCCTCTGCAACTGGATCCTGGACTTCCTGACTGGGAGACATCAGTCAGTCTGGATCAGGAACAGCATCTCCAGGACCACCACACTGAACACTGGAGCCCCTCAGAGCTTATCAATTTCGCCGATGGCACGACCGTGGTGGGTCTCATCAGCAAAAAAGATGATTCAGCATTCAGCGCAACAGCTAACTA
Organism: Tachysurus vachellii; assembly: GCF_030014155.1. Taxonomy (NCBI): domain Eukaryota; kingdom Metazoa; phylum Chordata; class Actinopteri; order Siluriformes; family Bagridae; genus Tachysurus; species Tachysurus vachellii. The sequence continues at coordinate 16,956,966 of NC_083485.1, forward strand.
CCTGGTGTAGAGCCAACAACGTGTCTCTGAATGTTGATAAAACTAAAGAGATGGTTGTTGACTTCAGGAGAGCACAGAGTGACCACTCTCTGCTGAACATCGACAGATCATCTGTAGAGATCGTCAAGAGCACCAAATTACTTGGTGTTCATCTAGCAGAGAGCTTCACCTGGTCACTCAACACCAGCTCCATCACCAAGAAAGCCCAGCAGCATCTCTACTTCTTACAAAGTCTGAGGAAAGCCCATCTCCCTCCCCCCATCTTGACCATTTTTTACAGAGGGACCATTGAGATCACGCCCCTCTTCCCATTATCATGGATATTTACACCACATGCTGCTGCCTATAAGCCAACGGCATTGATTCCAACACACCCTCACACACACTCTTCACCCTCACACACACTCTGCACCCTACACACCCTCACACACACTCTTCCCTATGATGGAGAGATAATCCTGGCCAAACCCTTATGCAGCACAAACTTACCTTGTTACACAAATTAAAAAATTTGTACAGATATTCAGCTCTGGCCCTGTTTCACCTCACACATCTCTCACATTCCATACACTACTCTCATCCACCAGCTCCCAGCATGCGAGAGAGAGAGAGAGAAACAAACCTGCTGACTTGGAGAGACACACCGAGGTCCGACATGCACACATGATCTTCACCACACACCTTCTCCAGTAACACCTACACACACACACACACACACACACACCACACACACACACACACACACACACACACAGGGATCTAGCATATACACAGTGTCCAATTCAATGCAGTACAGAACAACACACAAACTTACACTAGTGTTAATTTCGTCAGACGAGACGAGACGAAATATGTTCGTCAACAACCTTTTTTTATGACTAAGACGAGACGATGACAAGACTGCACCACTGTCCAAAAACGCTGACTAAGACTAAATTAACATGCTTTATTGTTGACAAAAAAAGACGAGACGAAAACGTTTCGTATAAAATGAAAACTAAGATAAAATCTCTCTTCATTTTCGTCTACAATTGTCTCTGCTTTTTCATCAGCTGTTACGCCTTTAAAATACTCAGAAAGAGTTTGCGGCTTTGCGCTGTTTAGTGTGTGTGTAGAAACAATTCGTCCACAAGCCGCTCAAAAAAATAAATAAATAAAATCCTGAGCGGAGTGTGTGTGTGCCCTGTGATGGGTTGGCACTCCGTCCAGGGTGTATCCTGCCTTGATGCGCGATGACGCCTGAGATAGGCACAGGCTCCCCGTGACCCGAGGAAGTTCGGATAAGCGGTAGAAGATGAACGAATGAATGAAATCCTGAGCACAAGTCCACCCCTGGTCTAGGCTTTTTGTGTTAAATTATATTTCCTGTCGCTGCGCAGGCTCTTTTATTGTACATGACAGCTTATGTCCCGATGACCGGTCTTTGCATTACGATTAAAAGCAGTATCAATAAAGTAAAAAATGTGATGTGCGGTCAAGTTCGAGTGAAACATGTGAAACACCTTTTTTACCTAAATGTTTATCAGTAATAATCTCAGTAATAATGTGTTATTTTAAAAATGACTAACCCTAGACTAAAATGACGAGACTTTTAGTCGACTAAAACTTGACTAACAAAAAAAGATATGTGAATGACTAAATATGACTAAAACTAACAAGGACATTTGGCACAAGACTAAGACTAAGACTAAATTAGAAATAGGTGATGAAATTAACACTAACTTACACACAACCAGGCTGGGGTGGTACTCACCATATGTGTGATGTCATGTGCGTTTGGACAGTCAGGGTGCAGGACAGGTCTCAGGCCAGTGTCCAGTCCCACTGTTTCTCCTCTAACTGTGATTGTCCCCATGAGAGGAACATCCTGGTAGTCTGATATACACCTCTATACAACCACAACACACACTTCTGTGTTTATATCTCTAGCAATAAATTTACCCAAGTTTATTTTTGCCATTCTTCAGACATCAGCATCCAATTAAACATACATGAACTTGTCTACTACAATAATTAACACCTCATTAACACCTGGTCTCTCACCTGGATGGTGATGGGGAATGTGTGACACACTGTTGTGTTACTAAGAGTTGTATTCCAGTGTGAAATGCTTGACATTGGGTAGAAGAAAAGGCGAGGAGAAGTGGAACCAGAATCTAACTTCAGAACAACAGAAACAGTGGCAACGAAAGGACCTGAAAACACACACACACATACACACACACAATTGGTGTACAGTTATGTGTTAAGAATTTTATTCATTAGTCTATAAATACTCTGTAATCTGACGTCACTTCATATTTGTTATCTGCTTACCTTGTATGGATCCTGTGGAAACCTCTCTTAGTTTAAGACACATGGTTGCCTTGGCGATAGGGGTGTTGAGTCCGTGTGGGGCGGAGCAGTGAAAGACGTTCTGGTCAATGATTGGTGGATCCAGTGTGACTGACACAGTTACACAAATAACTGGCTGTGTTCTGAAAACGTCAATCAGAACCTTTTTACTGCAGTATACTGTACACACTCACATGAACACACACACGAACACACACACACTCAGAATTACCTAAGCACCGTAGCAGCTCCTCTGGATCCAACCACCAAATCAGGAAGTCCATCTGAGCTCAAATCTCCCACAGAATGAAGAGACAATCCAAAATACAACAGAGAATACCCGAGAGCTGCACCGCTCACCCTCTACACACAGGTCACGTAGTGAGTAACCCTCTCACATGTCTATTTTTCTAAGTGTATTTGGGGTTATGTGTTTGTGTGTGTGTGTACCTGTCTGTGTTTGGTTCTGAAGCCCCCTCTGTAACTAGTGAAGATGTAAATGGCCCCTTTTCCTTGCTCTTCATATGGCGCTCCCACTGCCAGTTCCATCACTCTGTCTTCATTCAGGTCCTGTAGAACTGTGAGGGCGGAGCCAAATCTGCCGTCCACATTCCCTGACGACCCTCTCAACACCCCCGAACAGTTTAGTGCCTGTAAAACATCACATAAATTGCATTTGACTGGATGACACTCAGTCACAGGGCTGTGGATTTTTTTTATTTATGTTTACTTCCATTTAGAAAGCTCAATTATTCAGAGCAACTTCAGTCGTGTTATGTCTTCACTGTCAACGTGGAACTGAAATTCTAACTTACGTAGTTCAGAAAAAAATCTTAATAATCAAAGCAAACCTAAGTGCAGGTGTGTGTTTATTAATTACTTCTGCCTTCACAGAGCAGATATGGACTTCTCCTCCAACTCCAGCAGTGAAAAACATTGGAGCTCCAACTGCTAACAGCACATTATCACCACCATACACCACACACAGCTCTGCCCCGAAATAAGACCCCAGCTACAGAAACAAGAGAGAGATGCAGTAAATAACATTCAACTGAAGCCCAAAAGGAAACCGTTGCAACCGCATATGAACAGCTGCGCACGCGCACACACACACACACACACACACACACACACACACACGTACCTGAATCCCATGAGCTGTGTGTGAGACTCTCCAGTGTTGTGTATGTGCGTCCTGCGTGAATCCAAACACGGCTCCTGTGTGTTTGTGTCTTGGAGCACCGGCAAAGTAAACGCGATCCCCCAAAACTGTTGCTATGGCAACTGAGTAACCTGCACCCAATCATGATTAAACCATAACAAAATTTATTCATATTCAATACTCATTAATATTCATCAAATTAGTATTTCATTTTGCTTTTAGAGTAATGAATAAATACATAAAATATGAAATTATTATTAATAAATAAAGGGACAAATGAATAACCCTAGATAACGGTATGGATGTCTGACTCAACAGATGTTTAAACAGATTCACTGATAAATAAAGAGATGGATAAATATATGAATAGATAATTGGATGGTTTATTACCCAAGTAGGAATTGTCCATATCGTCCACACTTGATGCATTGATGAATGAAGTGTTTAGTTTTGAAATTTTCTCCTCTAAGCCACCTGACCAGGAGAATGTTCCCACTGCTCCAAACACACTTTCATCCTACACACACACACACACACACACACACGACATATGTTCTTATATGTCTACATATTTGACATATTTGTATAGGACAAAATCTGTTCAATCTGAAGAATGGACCATATTAATTTAAATGTCTAATATATGTATTTAAACGAGTATCATATTAATCTCAGAGCTTTGAACCAATGTGTGTTTAATGCATTAAAAGTTCCCAGACTCTCCACTGTATATTATAATTGAGCTATACAGGGATTTCCACACTGTTTTCTCAGTTAATCAGAGATTTCAACTAAGCCACCAGCTCGTCCACACAAGTGCAGTATGTCATTAAATAGTGTAATATTACAACAGACTTTTTTATTCTGCACATTTTTTTCAAATGAATGAATTTTCATTGTTAACATTATAGCCTAGGGACAAGGTAGCCTAGTGGTTAAGGTGTAAACCAATTTGGAAGGTTGTGAGCTTGAATCCCAGGTCCTCCAAGCTGCCACCACTAGGACATGAGCAAGTCAACCTGTCAACCTTTTATATTACTGGTAAACTATTTAACATGTAGTAAATCTTTGGTGTGTGTTTATAGTGTTTGTGTACAGTGTGTGTGTTTATAGTGTTTGTGTACAGTGTGTGTGTGGGTGTGGGTTCCTGACCTTAGAAAGTGCAACACTAAATCCTCCCTGAGCGAGTTCAAGTTGAATAGAACTTGAATTCCCCACATTTGTACCTACACATGTACACACAGGTTGTATTTTTAATGAAATTGTGTGTGTCTGTTTGTGTCTGTGTGTGTGTTTTGTTACCTTCAATGCTGAAGATCCTCTCAGTGAGTTGTGAGACAATTGAGGAAAGAAAACTGAAACTCGGAGACTCAAACACAAAACGAGGTTCCGTAGCAATCAGTTCCAATTCTTCTCGAGAGTATTCCTTACCCACCTGAGAGAGAGAGAGAGTTAGATAAATAGGTGAACAGAGAAAGGAGCAGGTGATAAAATAGTTAGTGTTTTACCCCAATGGCGAATCGGGTCACTCCTCTCTTATTGGCCAGAGCAATCACAGAGCTGAAGTTGACATTTTGATCATTAGATTTTCCATCTGTGACAACAATCAGCAGCTTCTGAGAGTTATTTCGCATTCCAACTTTCTCCTGGAACATTTCCTCTCTAAAAATACAAAACAATAGAGGGAGGAGAGAGATATACAGTATAACCCTAACCCTATCTACACACACACATACATACAGAGTACAAAGTGTATGGAAGGATGTGTGTATATGTGTACTTACAGTACAAAGCGTATGGCTGAAGGTGTGTATGTGTTTCCTTTACTGTGTGTGATTCCTGACATCAAATTATCTGCATTTCTATCCGCAGCAAAATTTTCAAACTGAAACACTGCAGAGACTTGAGAGGAGAATTTCGCCACAGCTACCTAACACACAGACACACACACACACACAGAATGAAACCCAAGGAAACTGTGCTACACACACCAATAATCATTCGCTCAGTCTCACACACACACACACACACACACACACACACACACACACACACACACACACACACCTGTGCCCGTGGGTTGGTGAATGATCTGATTACATCTTTGATAAAATTGATCATTTTTCTGAAATCTTCTTTTGTAATACTTTGAGAGTCATCAAACAGAATCACTGCATCGAGTGGAGGAATCCCATTACATTCTAAAATACAAACACATATGTTTACTAGATTAAATCAACATCATAATTATGTCATTTAATAAGTAATAACATTTAATAGAGCAGGTACCTTGAAAAACCGGTTTGTGTGTGTGAGAATATTTGAGAGAGACACTAAGCTCCAGACACACACCATGCAAATAATGAAACCCTTCACATTCCTGCTGCACATGAGGACTACACACCTACAGAGAGAGAGAGAGAGTCCTACATGTAGATTATTACAATTCACAATGTGTGGGTGTTTATTTTAAGTGTCTCTACTGTTTAGAAGAAGGAGAAACAGAAAGAAGACCATTTGTCTGTTTACTCTCCATTTACTCTCAAGACCACCAACCACTCACTTTTTTGTATTCGGATTATCCAGTTTCATTCTGTTGATGTTTATTGTAAACTTCCAACTGTTTGAATTCACCTATAACAGTTTCCACTGTTGGACACTTAACCTTGTAACTGTAAGTGGCTTAGAATATCTTTAGATGCATTACTTTTCTGATGGTGAAGTGAGTGTAGTGTAAAGGGTGATTGGTGATGTGGCTTGGAGGTTTGGGTAGCTTCTATTTTATGTTACATAGCCGATCCTACAAAAACCACATAAAACTAAATTAATTCCAGATGCTCACTGGGTTCTCTAAGGCGTTCTTTCAGTCGGATTTCTTAACACATATGACAGGAAAGAAAGGCTACTGTAGCATGTGAATGCCATAGTGTACATACCAATAAGGATGATGTAAAGATAGTGCTAGAGTTAAATAGCAGTAAAACATTAAAAAGGTACATAAAATAAAGGTTTTATTTGATGTTGCCCCTAATCATTGCCTTTTTACCAACACTGAGTTTGTTGTTGATAGCAGAGTGTAATCCAGTGTCTGGATGTTGCCATGATTCTCTCCACTGTTAAGCTCCTAAGTTCTTACCAAATATATCAACAACAGTGGCACAAAATTGGCTAATAATGTGTATCATATCACATGTTTGAATACCATCAACTAATGAACAAATAATTTAATTTGATTTTCCAGTGTAATAGCATGTTCATGGCAAGCATCTTACAGTGTAAAACTGGTGTCAGGAGATTTGTCAGTCCCCAGCAAGACCACTAGAGGGAGGGATGATGGATCTCCTCTTATTCACATGTTTTGTCCTAGTCTCTTTGTCATAGTTATTAGCTTAGTTTTTGTATTGTTTAATAAACAACTAACGCATTGGAATCTCATGTTGTGGACAAGCCGCAGGCGGAGATGGGGGGTGATGCCCGCCCTCGACGGCGCATATCGTCTGCATATGTAAGAGCTGCCTTAAGTTAAACATTTTTTGCTCAGAGATCCAATCAACCACACACACTTACATCCGGTGTTTACAGAAAACATTAGGAAACTCACCATGGCACGATCCTCAGTGCAAGCAAGTGAAAGACCGAATGCTCCATTAGACTGAACTACAAAGATAGAGAGGGGGGAGATTGAATAGTAAACTAGTTTCAGTTTCACGTGTGGGAATGTGGTGTGTATAAAGTGTGTTTTCAGTTGTTCATGGTTTAAAAAAATGTTTCTGTCTTGAGTGTAAAAGAGACAGTTAGAATGAGTTGCTTAGGGTTAACCCTAACCCTAACCATAGAAACAAAAAATACCATATTTAAGCACAAAGTTCACATGTACACAATCATGTGTAAAAGAAGAAGTAAAAGGTAGTGAGATGACTAGAAAAGCCGTGACAGTTGAGAAACTAAGCACAGGGTTCTCAAAGCTGAAATTGAATGTGTGTGTGTGTGTGTGTGTGTGTGTGTGTGTGTGTGTGAGAGAGAGAGAGATTCATTGTAGCCAGTAACATAATTGTTGTGAAATTAAAAATAGCCAGAGAAGTGTGTTAGTATGTTGTGTATAATAATGATGTCTAATATGTGTAATACTGACTTGGATAGTGCAGTTTTTTACCTTCAGTGGGGAGCTGAACACATTGACCATCCTTATACACACACCTGTATAAACTACCGGTGCCATTGTTATAGAGAGGATCTGTTACTAACACACTGCAAAGAAAAAGAGATGAAGAAACCAGAAATCCCCACAGTAATATGTTGTAATCATGTTTGTTCCTGAATATCTGCTCTGAAGCTCACATATATGCACTAATGACTATATATTGACTTATTTGTATTATATATATATATATAAATATGTAGTATGCAGTAATCTGTATTAAAATGTCAGTTAAGCTCACCTTCCAGATCCAAAGTGACAAACACGGTAACCGAATGCTGAAGTGTTGGATAGAGCTTTAAATATTTTGGGCTGTTCAGTGTTGAGGTTAAATCCAACAACAGAAGAAACAACTAAATAAAAGTACATTTTTTAGAAATAACAAATAAGCCAGTACAATATTTTTAATTTCAGAATTTAAGTCAGAAAAGCCAAGCGACCATAGTTTATACCACTTCCTGTAATTATTCACAATGCTAACATGTTTTAACAGTGCGTTCATGCACTGGGCTGAAAGCTAAGATAAAAAAGAATACACTGAAAAAGTAAAGTATTATATACAGTAAAAAAGGTAAAGGACTTACTCAGGATCAGAGCATTGTAGAGATGCCACAAACTGAGCTGATGATTGTTTAACAATCTTAATTTCTCCATCTTTTATTGAAAAACAGAATGAGACCATCCAACCATTACACGCAGAGTTAAAAATAAATAAAGGTTAAATTTATCCACAAACTGTAAAAGTCAAATTCGACAGACAAACATCTGCATGTCTAACTGAGGCTGTGTGAAAGTATAGTGAGTGTGTGTGTGTGTGTGTGAGAGAGCACATACTGTATGCGTGTGGGAAAATACAAAGGTTGAACAGTTCAAAAACCGCAATAAACTACAAAAACCTTTGGTGTCATGAATTTGTCACTGAGACAAAGAGACCTGTACAAAGAAAAACAGAAAGAGTTTATGTTGTGTTTTGTGTTATTTTTTAAATTGTGTAAAATGTTTCTGAAGGTAATGCCAACAAAATTTTGTAACAAAGTTTTATATTGTGTTTACTGTTGATGTTGTGAACTGATTATATAATAAACTACATTTACCTAAGATTAGTTGTGCATACAATTTATTCAAATCTGATAAAATTATCAATTATAGAACAATATATATATTTTAATGAAAATTTGTGCAAAGTTTACATTTTTTTTTGTACAAACAACTAATTTCCAACCGTCAGCTAAGAGCTCTAGTGGAATTTATTTAGTATTTTTTCTGGAAATTGAAATAGGTCTTTTTTTGTGTCTTTTTTTGTGTCTTTTTTTAATTATAATTTTATTGATTTCATATTAGAACTTAAACAAAACAAAAAACAGAGCCAATCAGTCAGCAGACACAGTATACATTCAAACATATTATAGTAACAATACAACAACAATGCATTTATAACATGAGAGTGACTGTGGAAAGGCAAAGGGTAAATCAAGACAGGTCAGGGTTGAGGTCTCGCTTGTTCAAGTAAATCCCTCAAAGGCGCCCATTAAAACACAGCTTAGATACATTTGGGTACATATTGTTATAAGAGCCATGAGGGCTCCCTCTGCTGGCCTGCAGAGGATTTGCTGCACCTTATCATCAGGACTTTAATTCCCACTATCCATTGCACCACCAACTCAGTACACCTGTTTCCTGTTTGTAATCACCTGGTCTATTTAAACTCTCTTACGACGCGAAGTACTGTTAGCCTGTCTGCATACTGAGCGTATTTCTCTGTTCTGTTTATTGCCTCGTTTCTGACCCTGCCTGTTTTTCGTATTTGTGATTGTTTGCTACCTGCCCTGACCTACGCCTGGATTATCGACTACTGCTTTTGGATTTCCTTTGTTGTTGCTGTTTGCCTGGTGTTTTGAACCTTGCCTGTTTTTGGATTTTGCAAATGGATCTAACCGGTTTCACGCTTTATGACACATATTATGGAGGCGTACTGGGGTAAGATATGTCGTGTATATGAATTTAAAGTTTTGCTCATGCACAGAGCTTGAAGTTGATTTATGGAAAACCTCCTCACATATAGAAAGCCATTCGTCATCAGTAAATGGTTGGCCCATATCCCTTTCCCAGACATTTCACAAAGGATTTAAGGGTGAGGAGGTTTCTGATAACTGAGTACAGATAAGAAATCTGACCCTTTAACGCCCCTGGCAGAAGAAGACTATTTTCAATATCAGAGAGTAATCCATTGGTAATCCATTCTGAGTGTTTCAAAAGATTTAAGTATCTTGCCTGAAAATAAGCAGCCTAGATTAGAAATACCTTTTTCTGCCCAGGTCTGAAGGCCGACATCGGCTAACGAGACAGGGAAATTGGGGTTCAAAGTGATTGGGAATTGCATAGTCAGACTTTTGGGGACACGGAGATACTTTCTGGCATCCTCCCAAGCCAAAAGGGTGTTAAATAACAAAAGGTTTTCAACTACTGGGGGATCTCTCTAAAGTTATCAATAAATGGGAGAGATGTTAGCATTCTTGGAGCACAGGCAAAGGATTCCATACTGACCCACAAGGAGATGGTATCGTTTAGATCGTTTCATCAGAGCAGCCCAATAATAGAGCTACATGTTGGGCACTGAGCCACCCCCAAACTCCTTTGGCTTGAGAAGGGAAGCGAGTTTAATCCTAGGTTTTTTATTATTCCATATAAACTTACCAATAGCAGTGTTCAAATCCCTAAAAAAGTTCTAATTCAAATAACAGGGTATACACTGAAATAAATAAAGTAAACGGGGAAGCATATTCATTTTAATTGTGTTAATTCTTCCAAATAAAGATATTGGTAAAGAGGTCCACCTATTCACATCTTGCTTAAGTCTTGCCATTAAGGGTGAGTAGTTCTTAGAAAATAAATCCTTTAAATCGGACATTTTATACATATATGTATACATATATATATATATATATATATATATATATATATATATATATATATATATATATATATATATATATATATGCCCAAATAGAGAAATCCAGATTCAGTAATGTGAAAGGGACATTGTAATTTAACAGTTTGTGGGGTATTTACAAACATACACACACATGGCTTGGGATTTTCCTAAATTAACTTTATATCCAGTAAACTGACTAAATTGATTGATTGCCTCCAACAAACTGGGTATGAATAATTGTGGTTGCTTTAAGTAAAGAAGGACATCATCCACATATAAAGATAGGCAGTGTTCCATTCCACCTGCCATCACCCCCTGGATCCCACTTTGCATGCGAATACTTTCTGCTAGGGGTTCGATGTACAAAGCAAACTTGTCAGCTACTGGCATGAATATAGGAGACAGCACATCCCAAAATATTTTGTAAAATTCCAGAGAGAAGCCATCCAAGCCTGGTGCCCTTCTTTGTGTCTTTTTAACACCACCAGGCTGTTGGAGCCGCTCAAGCAGAGACTGCTACCATTTGAGGTAATACCAAGAAGCCTTAATACCCAAATTAGTATACAAATTAAAATTTAGGGTTCAGGGTCGGTCTAAATTATTGTTCCGACCTCAGACGATGTCTATGTTTATAAGTTTGAAAATTTAGGGTTATAGTTAGTTGGTTATGTTAGGCTTTAGGATTAGGATAGGGGAAGGTACATCACTGCAAAAACACAACAAAGAAAATAGAATAAGCCTCCATAACTCTGTTATTCATCTTTTTATTATAGTAACAATAATAATAATAATAATAATAATAATATTAATAATGAAAAAAATAATAATGGTTGACAGGAATGGAATTCATACCATATGAATTTATGATGTATTTGAAACCGTCAATATGAAACCTCAAAATTGAAATATATACATTTTATAACTTTGATGACCTTGGAATGACGTGAACTCACCTTTTTACATTGGGTCTCATGAGAATCCATGTTTTCAGGTTGTAAATTCATTATTCTTTAACCCTCTGAGATCTGAGGGTATTTTTAGGGCCTGGAGAAGTTCTATCATACCCTGACATTTGTGCTTTTTTCAGTTGCTTATAAAGATATAAATGGCAGGCGACGTATATAGTCCACAAACTGGACTACAATAATATGTGAGCAGCATGTATGTACATGATTGTGTTTTTGAGAAAACATTGTTTGTGCGTGGTTAGTGAAAAATTAAATATTTTAAGTAACTTGAATAAGTCCATAAAACACATACAGAACATCGGTTCACAGGACTTTTGAGAACTGGATCTTGTAGCCTAGAGTTTTTGCTTCAAAATTATGTGAAAATCATCTTGTTTACTCGCTCACAGAAAACAATATATTGATTTAAATTTTCTAAGACACTTTTTGTTTGTAAAGGCATATGCGAGTAGGCGTCAACTATCATGAACATTAATGTGATTCACACCTGAGAAGACAAAGGCCTGCATAATGAGCTGCATAATGAGCCTTTCAGGTAAGTGTGTGACTGAGAGAGGAGTTACAAGAAAGAATGTGAGGACAAAATAAATGTGTAAATTTTTGTTTGTAGTTTATTTAGAATATTTAACTATCACACAAAATAACTTTAGACGTTAGTAATAACACAGAAGATACGATCAGGGCAAAACTGTGCAACAAAAAGTGTCAACAGGAAGCGTGCAAGATAAAAAAGGTTGTAAGGTTTGTAGAAGCCCACTAACCTACTCTGTCACATAGTATCCGGAATTGAACAGTTATACATCTTTGTGCCTCTCTAGGAAACAGAGAGTTCCTTTTCAGCTGAACACACAAGTGAACATCACATGCCTGGCATTTCCAAGTAGTGTCCTGCCTCTTACCATGCTTTGCAAAGCACAGAGGTCCGGATTTCATGTACTGAGTCACCCCTGTGTCTCGGGGGCGTGTACGTGATCACCTGAATCTCCTCAGTTCATTTGCATATGAACAGCACGCTCAGAGGGAGGCAGGAACACATTAGCTATAATTAGGCGAAACAGGAGAAACCGGACCATTTCTTAGTTTCTTACAGATTACATAAAAATAGATTATTTGTTTTTGACTTGAATTTGTTTATTTAAAAGGAGACATTTCTAGCTTTCTATGCATATATTTAACTTGTCTTTGAGGCAAATATTCGCTGAGATTCGGGTTGTTTTATTTATGTGTCTGTGAAGAGTGGTGACTGAGACCGAGATGGCAGAGAACACACTCTATTTTCTTTATTCTACAAAAGCACAGTGTTTTGTTGTTATTATGTGTGTATACAAATAAAATTAGACCATTTACAGATTCGATTGATGTATTGCTCGTCTGTACGATCGAAACTGAAAGTGTAATTTAAGTTCATTTCGGCCTTAACAGGAGATTATGCCACAAAACGCGTATACGCATTCATCGACTCCAGAGGGTTAAAGTATGTTTTTATTGAGTTTATTGCAGCGGGTGCGTCTATTGTGAGTGTATTGTTAAGAATCTAGTTGGCCTATTCAATAATCAAATATTAATTGTGCAGTGTTGGCTGACCAATGTATGTCGTCCCTTTCTGTTTTGAAAAGTAGTGGGCTCACCTCAAACAATGGATTCTCATGAGACCCAATGTATTCATTGAGTATCTCCAGATTCCACTGTTCCTGGTCGGGCAAAGAACGTGAATACGGAATTAATGCTGTGTGGATTGTGGCATTAGGAAACGTTATGTTTGGGAGGCCAGTCCAGATCCTTAATCGGCCTAATTTTCTCACTGAGGGTGAATTTTCACTTTATATTGTAGTTTATATATTTTGTTATGGCTAACACGTCGCAAAAAACGCTTTCTCTCTATCTTTTGTCGTTTTGGAGTTATTAGTTAAAATGTACTCCAAAATTGACTTTATGGGCGGAGTTATGTAAATTATGGGCCTAAAACCTCTTAACCACCATTTAACTGGTTGGAATTGGGTCAAGGCACGTCTCACGTTGGATTTAAAGGGATTTTGGATCGCTGCTAAGATAAGAGTTTACTAATTTAAATTAAAATAGCTAATAAACGCCTCTAATTTAGAGTTCAGGCCTAAGTTTCCGGTCCAAACATTATTTTAGCAGGACGGAGCGTAGTTACGATCTCCCCCTTATTTTAAATCTAATCCGTGATTATTAACCTATTTAGAAAATTAATTATTTTAATTAAATTAACTTTAGGCCTAATAACCTACGACGCCTATTTCTGCGCTTGAATCTCCGTATTCATGCCTGAGCTTTAACGCTCTGAATGGGGTAAGATTGGGCCGGCGGGCGCCTATTTTAGGGTCACTACAAGGCCAGCGGAGATCTATTAAGGGCAATACGAAGCGGGCATCTGCTCGGTGGTCGAGGCACGCAACCAGAGCCTAAGCTAACGATCGCCATTCGCCTTCAGGGTGGACCAGACCTCTGAGGGTGGCACGAGAAAAGTCATGGGTCATTCTTGGCCTTTCTCCTCGGTATCCTGCGTCGAGGGCGGCAGACCCCTACGCTAGATTCGGGCTAATCCCAAACCGTGCTCTGGAAACGTAACCAATGACCCTTGAGACTACGATGCGCTTACGCTTCCCGTCCCTCTTATATCCCTCGCGCTTACGCCCCGGCGCCTTTCTATTCGGCCGCCCATAGAGCACGGATCGCCCGTGTCATTTTGGCCCGATCGCTACAGCACGTGCTCATGGATAAGCATCGAAACTGTCGCCCCCAACTAATGGGGTGCCTCGGTGGGTGTCTATATCAAGACATTACGTTGTGTTTATTTTATTGAGGTTAACAGTTAAAGTTTTTTAACCTCTGCCCACCAGGATCACGCGTCACGTGGAGATGGCTTCCAACGAGGTGTCCGAGGGCGGCACTGGCTGGGTTAGGTTAGGGGAAAAGACCGTGGTTCTGGGAGTGACCCAGAGCCAACGTTGTGCACAGGCCTGCCACTCGGGCCTCGTTTTCGGCCCCCACCGTCACGGCGAACGAAAAAACACCGCCTATTTATAGTTACGAGCTTAAAGCGCTCTTCTAGAGTTGGAGGTCGGTCTGAATTAGGGTTCCGACCTCAGACGACGCCTAAGGTTATGTTTAGGGCTAAGAGTTAGGTTTACGGTTCGGAAAATCAGGGTTACGAACGCGCTTTAAATCTCCGGTTATGTTTAGGGCTGGGAATTAGGGTTAGGGTTAGGGTTAGGGTTAGGTTTAAGATAAGAGATGTTTAATGAGGGGAACAGGTCCCTTTTAGATGCACTGGCCTAAAGAAACCTGGATGGAGACAGTGGACAAAAAAAAGGGGGGGGGGAAGAGAAAGGGGGGTGTGTGTGTGTGTGTGTGTGAAAATTGTGAAAAGAACAAAAACCCTTTATATTAAAATAAATTACTAATGACTAATAATAATCATCCAAAGAAAAAGTAACAGATTGAAGGTTAATGTAGGAGTTCTGAAGAAAGTCGCCAATGATTGAATTGAGGACTGATGTAGCAATTCTGTAAAGAAGGAAGCCGGCCATGGCTAAGTTAAGGGCCAATGTAAAAGGTTCCGAAGAAAGAAAAACAGGTTATATTTAGGTTAATGGACCGGTTACGGTTAGGTATGAAAAAAGAAGGGGGGGGGGGGGGAAGGAAGGGGGTAGAAAGAGGAGGGGAAGGGGAAAGGGAAAGGTTTTCTAAGGGAAAGGGGACCAATTATGGTTAGGTTGAGGATTGATGTAGAAGTTCTAAAGAAGGAAGAACAGGTTATGGTTAGGTTAAGGACTGATGTAGAACTTCTGAAGAAGAAAACAGGTTATGTTTAGGTTGAGGAATGATGTAACCGGTTATGGTTAGGTATGAAGTGAGGGGAAGGGGAAGGAAAGGGAAAGGTTTTCTGAAGGAAAGGGACCGGTTATGGTTAGGATGAGGATTGATGTAGAAGTTCTAAAGAAGGAAAAACAGGTTAAGGTTAGGTTAAGGACTGATCTAGAGGTTCTATAGAAAAATAACTGGTTATGGTTAGGTTAAGGACTGATGTAGAACTTCTGAAGAAGAAAACAGGTTATGTTTAGGTTGAGGAATGATGTAACCGGTTATGGTTAGGTATGAAGTAAGGGGAAGGGGAAGGAAAGGGAAAGGTTTTCTGAGGGAAAGGGACCGGTTATGGTTAGGTTGAGGATTGATGTAGAAGTTCTAAAGAAGGAAAAACAGGTTATGGTTAGGTTAAGGACTGATCTAGAGGTTCTATAGAAAAATAACTGGTTATGGTTAGGTTAAGAACTGATGTAGAACTTCTGAAGAAGAAAACAGGTTATGTTTAGGTTGAGGAATGATGTAACCGGTTATGGTTAGGTATGGAGTGAGGGGAAGGGGAAGGAAAGGGAAAGGTTTTCTGAAGGAAAGGGACCGGTTATGGTTAGGTTGAGGATTGATGTAGAAGTTCTAAAGAAGGAAAAACAGGTTAAGGTTAGGTTAAGGACTGATCTAGAGGTTCTATAGAAAAATAACTGGTTATGGTTAGGTTAAAGACTGATGTAGAACTTCTGAAGAAGAAAACAGGTTATGTTTAGGTTGAGGAATGATGTAACCGGTTATGGTTAGGTATGAAGTAAGGGGAAGGGGAAGGGTTAGGGTTAGGGTTTGGGTTAGGGTTAGGGTTAGGGTTGGGGTTGGGGTCAGGGGTTGGGATTAGGGTTAGGGTTAGGGTTAGGGTTAGGGTTAGGGTTAGGGAAGGAGGGGTTAGGGTTAGGGTTAGGGTTAGGGTTAGGGGTTAGGGTTAGGGTTAGGGTTAGGGTTAGGGTTAGGGGTTAGGGTTAGGGTTAGGGTTAGGGTTAGGTTTTTGAAAGTATACAATGACTCCCCCCATCACAGGGTCTTAACCTGCGCGGTTTGAATAGGGAGACAAGGAAAAGGCACGGGCCGACGCATGTTATTGCACAGCTATCGCTCTGTCAGAACTTTGTTTTGGTTGAGACCCCACTGGGTTTTTGAGATAACAAGGGAGGTGAGCCACCGGAATGAGTGGGTCAATCTCCAAGGTCAACAAGTTTTAAGGTTTTTAACTTCAGGTATGTTTACATTTATTTATCTATTTATTTATTTATTTATTTATTTATTTATTTATTTTAAAAAAACATTTTAGAAGTATTGGCCTATTTAAGGAATTAAAAACAAACATTTTATGAATTTTAGGACACATCATCAGCAGTGCACCTCAGATTCACCGGGCGTTTCGGCCTTTGATCACTGTACACCCTCCTCTGAGGCGGCCAGCCATAGGTCGATCAAGCCTTGGCTTGTGTCCCATGTCCAATCAGAAGTTGACTAATGCTAAAGCTAAGTAACTCCTCCGTATTGGTGGAGTCAATGAACTATTTTGCCTATTAACCTATTTTATCTATATATTTATTCATTTATTTATTTATTTATTTATACCATCTATCATTTAGTCCTAAAAGATGAGAGCGGACGTGAAGGAGAGCAGAGTGAGTTTAGGCGTGAAAATTGCGTTTAGAGTGAGTTTAGGTGTGAAAATGGTTAAGCTTTAGCTACCAGCAATACACTATCTTTCCCTATCTTATTTTAGTTTCTCCTATTTATTGTTATAACTATAGACAGTAATAGTGGCAAAATTACAGCGCCAAGATTACTTGAGTAGTGTTTCTATCCAACTGTTCGCCAGACTATTTTCTAAGAAATTTAAAACCTTAGGAAGGTAATCTGGTGTGAGTGCAGTGAGGTGCATGATGGACTGTCGTGTGGTTGGTGCTAGCCACCAGTAGAAGGCTTGGCCCCATTTAAGGTCTGTTGGCCCCAGACCACCGCCCTGCGTGCTGTCCTAGTGGACCCAGGGAGGCCGGCAACTTACCTCACCCCCCCAGAATGTCTCTCGTTAACACCGCAAGGTTTCCCGAGACAAGCGGGCAGGGTCAGCGAACGTGTCCGTGAAAGGAGTCCAACGCCGTCCTAGAAGACCCGTGGAGGCCGAAGACTCACCTCGGAGGCCGAATACTCACCTAGGGTCTGCGAACGGGTCCGACGGCCGCAGCTCACGGGTCCGGGAAGCGTGGCAGGGCACTAGCCAAGCACCTCTTCGTTAACACCGCTAGGTATCCGAGATGCTCAGTTCGTTCCCTGTCCTAGCTAAAACCAGAGGTCTAGAGCGCAACGCAAAAAGCGTCACCTCCAGATGGCCCTGGCTGGGTAGCAATCCAGCGGATGACCTCCTCACAAATTCCAAAATGAAATCCGTCAGGAAGCCATCAAGCTTCTACTGGGTTGGGTCCCCGTGGGTTAAGCGTACGTCAGCGGATTCCTTCCCTACGTTATTCCGATGGAATAGTTTCGGGAAACAATCAGGCTTCTACTAACGCAGCCGCCCCCCAGCTCGAATCTCCATGGATCAAGCTGAAACTACATATCTGTGAACCGTTTTCCCAAAGAGGGTAGAAACATAAAATTTCTGGTGTGTTTTTTTATTTTGATGTCTTCTGAAACAGTAGAACATGATGCACACGGCAAAAAAAACGGCATGTCGATAGCTCGAACGGTTGCCGAGATATTAGCCTTTGATTCTGTTCCCAGAATCCTCTCTGTGCATTTAGGCGGAGCCTGTGTTGAAATGGCGTCATCTGCAGCATTAATTATGTATTTTTTGGACACAATTAATAAAAATACACAAGTAAATATAATTATGAATAAAATATATAAAAAAATACGATTTAGAGACTTTGGAACGATTCTAATTAGGTTTTGGGTGATTTTATTTTGATTTAGGGTCCTAATTTCAATTTCAAGTGGTTTGGGTTAATTTTTTAATTTATAGGGAATGATAAATATTTTAAAGCTTCAATTAGGGGTATTTAGAGCCAAATTGCGTTGTCAAGGAAATAGAGTCCGGATTAGCGTATTAGTCCAAATTAAAATTATCCCAATCAGGTTTATTTAATTTTTAATCAATTAAAATTAAATTAAGTAACAAATTAATTTGAACCATTAACCAATTAATGAATCAATCAATTAATAAGCTACATTAATCCAACAATTATATTAATTAATTAATTAATTAATTAACATTTTAATCAATCAATTTAGTCGATTCAATTAACTAGCTAGGTCGAATTAGGTAATCAAGTTTTACGTATTAGGTCCGTTTTAGAGTTATTAGACCCCATTCAAGATGTTTTTTGGTCAATTTTGAAAGTTATCTATTGCAAATAAGTTTTGGATTTTGTTTTTAGGTTTTTTAGAGCCAAATTGTAATATTAGGGAATTTTAGGGCCAAGACTGGTTGGGTTTGGAGTCTGGTTAGCCTAGCGGTCCGAATTGGAGTTTATCGTTAATGGTCAGGGTTAAGATTAGGTTTAGGGCTAGGTTCTAGGATTAGGCGGCGGTTAGGGTTAGAGGTTAGGTTTAGGGCTAGGTTTTAAGATTAGGTTATG
The DNA here is from genome assembly GCF_030014155.1 of Tachysurus vachellii. Classification (NCBI taxonomy): domain Eukaryota; kingdom Metazoa; phylum Chordata; class Actinopteri; order Siluriformes; family Bagridae; genus Tachysurus; species Tachysurus vachellii. The sequence continues at coordinate 16,976,017 of NC_083485.1, forward strand.
GTTAGGGTTAAGGTTAGGTTTAGGGCTAAGTTTTAGGGTCAGGCGGCGGTTAGGGTTAGGTTTAGGGCTAGGTTCTAAGATTAGGTTATGGTTAGGGTTAAGGTTAGGTTTAGGGCTAGGTTTTAGGGTTAGGGCTAGGTTTTTAGGAGTAGGCGGCGGTTAGGGTTGAGGTTAGGTTTAGGGCTAGGTCCTAAGATTAGGTTATGGTTAGGGTTAAGGTTAGGTTTAGGGCTAGTTTTTAGGGCTAGGCGGCGGTTACGACTAAGGTTAGGGTTAGGGCTAGTTTTTAGGATTAGGCGGCGGTTAGGGTTAAGTTTAGGGCTAGGTTCTAAGATTAGGTTATGATTAGGGCTAAGGTTAGGTTTAGGGCTAGGTTTTAGGGCTAGGCGACGGTAACGTTTTAGAGCAAAGATTAATTATTTTTGCAGATGACGGCCGATGTCAATGGCTCTGTGGAGGGCTTTGGCCAGTACCCAAAGGGTTTTAACTGGTCATATCCTCCAGAGTGTGGAAACCCACAGGGGAGGTGTACTATTTTAGTCAGTGTTGTGAGTCTATGTGCCTAAGGTAAATCAGTTGTAGGTGTGCGCATATTAGAGGGCTAGGGTCAGAATTGGGGTTGGGTGAACGGATCCAACGCTGTCCTAGCAGACCCATGGAGGCCAAAAACTCACCTTGGAGGCCAAATACTTACTCAGGGTCTGCAAACGGCTACGACGGCCGCAAATTCGGGAAGCATGGCCAGGGTTAATTAATTGTGGGTGTGTGCATATCCGTGTGTGTGTGTGTGTGTGTGTGTGTGTGTGTGCGCAAGGGCAGAGTGGTGATGCACTGTTGAGGAAGGGCCTGTCCTGTCCATCTATTTGTCTATCTAAATTTTGTTTTTATTTTTTATATTTTTGTCTATCTATTCTATGCTCCGATACCATGGGTGTGGATGTGAAGGAAAGCAGAGTGGGGGCGAGCCGCTGGACTGAGCAGGTCGTCCCCCCTAGCCTGACTGGGCTTAGTTCTGCTCACCAACCCATCCTGCAAACCCGATTCGACGAGCTGGAGGAAGGGCAGGTGTGAAGGAATGAATCAAAGTTTTTACTTAGAGTCAGATAGCGTGCTTGGTCCGAAGGCACTGGCTGGGTTAGGTTTTTGAAAGTATACAATGACTCCCCCCATCACAGGGTCTTAACCTGCGCGGTTTGAATAGGGAGACAAGGAAAAGGCACGGGCCGACGCATGTTATTGCACAGCTATCGCTCTGTCAGAACTTTGTTTTGGTTGAGACCCCACTGGGTTTTTGAGATAACAAGGGAGGTGAGCCACCGGAATGAGTGGGTCAATCTCCAAGGTCAACAAGTTTTAAGGTTTTTAACTTCAGGTATGTTTACATTTATTTATCTATTTATTTATTTATTTATTTATTATTTATTTATTTAAAAAACATTTTAGAAGTATTGGCCTATTTAAGGAATTAAAAACAAACATTTTATGAATTTTAGGACACATCATCAGCAGTGCACCTCAGATTCACCGGGCGTTTCGGCCTTTGATCACTGTACACCCTCCTCTGAGGCGGCCAGCCATAGGTCGATCAAGCCTTGGCTTGTGTCCCATGTCCAATCAGAAGTTGACTAATGCTAAAGCTAAGTAACTCCTCCGTATTGGTGGAGTCAATGAACTATTTTGCCTATTAACCTATTTTATCTATGTATTTATTCATTTATTTATTTCTTTATACCATCTATCATTTAGTCCTAAAAGATGAGAGCGGACGTGAAGGAGAGCAGAGTGAGTTTAGGCGTGAAAATTGCGTTTAGAGTGAGTTTAGGTGTGAAAATGGTTAAGCTTTAGCTACCAGCAATACACTATCTTTCCCTATCTTATTTTAGTTTCTCCTATTTATTGTTATAACTATAGACAGTAATAGTGGCAAAATTACAGCGCCAAGATTACTTGAGTAGTGTTTCTATCCAACTGTTCGCCAGACTATTTTCTAAGAAATTTAAAACCTTAGGAAGGTAATCTGGTGTGAGTGCAGTGAGGTGCATGATGGACTGTCGTGTGGTTGGTGCTAGCCACCAGTAGAAGGCTTGGCCCCATTTAAGGTCTGTTGGCCCCAGACCACCGCCCTGCGTGCTGTCCTAGTGGACCCAGGGAGGCCGGCAACTTACCTCACCCCCCCAGAATGTCTCTCGTTAACACCGCAAGGTTTCCCGAGACAAGCGGGCAGGGTCAGCGAACGTGTCCGTGAAAGGAGTCCAACGCCGTCCTAGAAGACCCGTGGAGGCCGAAGACTCACCTCGGAGGCCGAATACTCACCTAGGGTCTGCGAACGGGTCCGACGGCCGCAGCTCACGGGTCCGGGAAGCGTGGCAGGGCACTAGCCAAGCACCTCTTCGTTAACACCGCTAGGTATCCGAGATGCTCAGTTCGTTCCCTGTCCTAGCTAAAACCAGAGGTCTAGAGCGCAACGCAAAAAGCGTCACCTCCAGATGGCCCTGGCTGGGTAGCAATCCAGCGGATGACCTCCTCACAAATTCCAAAATGAAATCCGTCAGGAAGCCATCAAGCTTCTACTGGGTTGGGTCCCCGTGGGTTAAGCGTACGTCAGCGGATTCCTTCCCTACGTTATTCCGATGGAATAGTTTCGGGAAACAATCAGGCTTCTACTAACGCAGCCGCCCCCCAGCTCGAATCTCCATGGATCAAGCTGAAACTACATATCTGTGAACCGTTTTCCCAAAGAGGGTAGAAACATAAAATTTCTGGTGTGTTTTTTTATTTTGATGTCTTCTGAAACAGTAGAACATGATGCACACGGCAAAAAAAACGGCATGTCGATAGCTCGAACGGTTGCCGAGATATTAGCCTTTGATTCTGTTCCCAGAATCCTCTCTGTGCATTTAGGCGGAGCCTGTGTTGAAATGGCGTCATCTGCAGCATTAATTATGTATTTTTTGGACACAATTAATAAAAATACACAAGTAAATATAATTATGAATAAAATATATAAAAAAATACGATTTAGAGACTTTGGAACGATTCTAATTAGGTTTTGGGTGATTTTATTTTGATTTAGGGTCCTAATTTCAATTTCAAGTGGTTTGGGTTAATTTTTTAATTTATAGGGAATGATAAATATTTTAAAGCTTCAATTAGGGGTATTTAGAGCCAAATTGCGTTGTCAAGGAAATAGAGTCCGGATTAGCGTATTAGTCCAAATTAAAATTATCCCAATCAGGTTTATTTAATTTTTAATCAATTAAAATTAAATTAAGTAACAAATTAATTTGAACCATTAACCAATTAATGAATCAATCAATTAATAAGCTACATTAATCCAACAATTATATTAATTAATTAATTAATTAATTAACATTTTAATCAATCAATTTAGTCGATTCAATTAACTAGCTAGGTCGAATTAGGTAATCAAGTTTTACGTATTAGGTCCGTTTTAGAGTTATTAGACCCCATTCAAGATGTTTTTTGGTCAATTTTGAAAGTTATCTATTGCAAATAAGTTTTGGATTTTGTTTTTAGGTTTTTTAGAGCCAAATTGTAATATTAGGGAATTTTAGGGCCAAGACTGGTTGGGTTTGGAGTCTGGTTAGCCTAGCGGTCCGAATTGGAGTTTATCGTTAATGGTCAGGGTTAAGATTAGGTTTAGGGCTAGGTTCTAGGATTAGGCGGCGGTTAGGGTTAGAGGTTAGGTTTAGGGCTAGGTTTTAAGATTAGGTTATGGTTAGGGTTAAGGTTAGGTTTAGGGCTAAGTTTTAGGGTCAGGCGGCGGTTAGGGTTAGGTTTAGGGCTAGGTTCTAAGATTAGGTTATGGTTAGGGTTAAGGTTAGGTTTAGGGCTAGGTTTTAGGGTTAGGGCTAGGTTTTTAGGAGTAGGCGGCGGTTAGGGTTGAGGTTAGGTTTAGGGCTAGGTCCTAAGATTAGGTTATGGTTAGGGTTAAGGTTAGGTTTAGGGCTAGTTTTTAGGGCTAGGCGGCGGTTACGACTAAGGTTAGGGTTAGGGCTAGTTTTTAGGATTAGGCGGCGGTTAGGGTTAAGTTTAGGGCTAGGTTCTAAGATTAGGTTATGATTAGGGCTAAGGTTAGGTTTAGGGCTAGGTTTTAGGGCTAGGCGACGGTAACGTTTTAGAGCAAAGATTAATTATTTTTGCAGATGACGGCCGATGTCAATGGCTCTGTGGAGGGCTTTGGCCAGTACCCAAAGGGTTTTAACTGGTCATATCCTCCAGAGTGTGGAAACCCACAGGGGAGGTGTACTATTTTAGTCAGTGTTGTGAGTCTATGTGCCTAAGGTAAATCAGTTGTAGGTGTGCGCATATTAGAGGGCTAGGGTCAGAATTGGGGTTGGGTGAACGGATCCAACGCTGTCCTAGCAGACCCATGGAGGCCAAAAACTCACCTTGGAGGCCAAATACTTACTCAGGGTCTGCAAACGGCTACGACGGCCGCAAATTCGGGAAGCATGGCCAGGGTTAATTAATTGTGGGTGTGTGCATATCCGTGTGTGTGTGTGTGTGTGTGTGTGTGTGTGCGCAAGGGCAGAGTGGTGATGCACTGTTGAGGAAGGGCCTGTCCTGTCCATCTATTTGTCTATCTAAATTTTGTTTTTATTTTTTATATTTTTGTCTATCTATTCTATGCTCCGATACCATGGGTGTGGATGTGAAGGAAAGCAGAGTGGGGGCGAGCCGCTGGACTGAGCAGGTCGTCCCCCCTAGCCTGACTGGGCTTAGTTCTGCTCACCAACCCATCCTGCAAACCCGATTCGACGAGCTGGAGGAAGGGCAGGTGTGAAGGAATGAATCAAAGTTTTTACTTAGAGTCAGATAGCGTGCTTGGTCCGAAGGCACTGGCTGGGTTAGGTTTTTGAAAGTATACAATGACTCCCCCCATCACAGGGTCTTAACCTGCGCGGTTTGAATAGGGAGACAAGGAAAAGGCACGGGCCGACGCATGTTATTGCACAGCTATCGCTCTGTCAGAACTTTGTTTTGGTTGAGACCCCACTGGGTTTTTGAGATAACAAGGGAGGTGAGCCACCGGAATGAGTGGGTCAATCTCCAAGGTCAACAAGTTTTAAGGTTTTTAACTTCAGGTATGTTTACATTTATTTATCTATTTATTTATTTATTTATTTATTTATTTATTTTAAAAAACATTTTAGAAGTATTGGCCTATTTAAGGAATTAAAAACAAACATTTTATGAATTTTAGGACACATCATCAGCAGTGCACCTCAGATTCACCGGGCGTTTCGGCCTTTGATCACTGTACACCCTCCTCTGAGGCGGCCAGCCATAGGTCGATCAAGCCTTGGCTTGTGTCCCATGTCCAATCAGAAGTTGACTAATGCTAAAGCTAAGTAACTCCTCCGTATTGGTGGAGTCAATGAACTATTTTGCCTATTAACCTATTTTATCTATATATTTATTCATTTATTTATTATTTATTATACCATCTATCATTTAGTCCTAAAAGATGAGAGCGGACGTGAAGGAGAGCAGAGTGAGTTTAGGCGTGAAAATTGCGTTTAGAGTGAGTTTAGGTGTGAAAATGGTTAAGCTTTAGCTACCAGCAATACACTATCTTTCCCTATCTTATTTTAGTTTCTCCTATTTATTGTTATAACTATAGACAGTAATAGTGGCAAAATTACAGCGCCAAGATTACTTGAGTAGTGTTTCTATCCAACTGTTCGCCAGACTATTTTCTAAGAAATTTAAAACCTTAGGAAGGTAATCTGGTGTGAGTGCAGTGAGGTGCATGATGGACTGTCGTGTGGTTGGTGCTAGCCACCAGTAGAAGGCTTGGCCCCATTTAAGGTCTGTTGGCCCCAGACCACCGCCCTGCGTGCTGTCCTAGTGGACCCAGGGAGGCCGGCAACTTACCTCACCCCCCCAGAATGTCTCTCGTTAACACCGCAAGGTTTCCCGAGACAAGCGGGCAGGGTCAGCGAACGTGTCCGTGAAAGGAGTCCAACGCCGTCCTAGAAGACCCGTGGAGGCCGAAGACTCACCTCGGAGGCCGAATACTCACCTAGGGTCTGCGAACGGGTCCGACGGCCGCAGCTCACGGGTCCGGGAAGCGTGGCAGGGCACTAGCCAAGCACCTCTTCGTTAACACCGCTAGGTATCCGAGATGCTCAGTTCGTTCCCTGTCCTAGCTAAAACCAGAGGTCTAGAGCGCAACGCAAAAAGCGTCACCTCCAGATGGCCCTGGCTGGGTAGCAATCCAGCGGATGACCTCCTCACAAATTCCAAAATGAAATCCGTCAGGAAGCCATCAAGCTTCTACTGGGTTGGGTCCCCGTGGGTTAAGCGTACGTCAGCGGATTCCTTCCCTACGTTATTCCGATGGAATAGTTTCGGGAAACAATCAGGCTTCTACTAACGCAGCCGCCCCCCAGCTCGAATCTCCATGGATCAAGCTGAAACTACATATCTGTGAACCGTTTTCCCAAAGAGGGTAGAAACATAAAATTTCTGGTGTGTTTTTTTATTTTGATGTCTTCTGAAACAGTAGAACATGATGCACACGGCAAAAAAAACGGCATGTCGATAGCTCGAACGGTTGCCGAGATATTAGCCTTTGATTCTGTTCCCAGAATCCTCTCTGTGCATTTAGGCGGAGCCTGTGTTGAAATGGCGTCATCTGCAGCATTAATTATGTATTTTTTGGACACAATTAATAAAAATACACAAGTAAATATAATTATGAATAAAATATATAAAAAAATACGATTTAGAGACTTTGGAACGATTCTAATTAGGTTTTGGGTGATTTTATTTTGATTTAGGGTCCTAATTTCAATTTCAAGTGGTTTGGGTTAATTTTTTAATTTATAGGGAATGATAAATATTTTAAAGCTTCAATTAGGGGTATTTAGAGCCAAATTGCGTTGTCAAGGAAATAGAGTCCGGATTAGCGTATTAGTCCAAATTAAAATTATCCCAATCAGGTTTATTTAATTTTTAATCAATTAAAATTAAATTAAGTAACAAATTAATTTGAACCATTAACCAATTAATGAATCAATCAATTAATAAGCTACATTAATCCAACAATTATATTAATTAATTAATTAATTAATTAACATTTTAATCAATCAATTTAGTCGATTCAATTAACTAGCTAGGTCGAATTAGGTAATCAAGTTTTACGTATTAGGTCCGTTTTAGAGTTATTAGACCCCATTCAAGATGTTTTTTGGTCAATTTTGAAAGTTATCTATTGCAAATAAGTTTTGGATTTTGTTTTTAGGTTTTTTAGAGCCAAATTGTAATATTAGGGAATTTTAGGGCCAAGACTGGTTGGGTTTGGAGTCTGGTTAGCCTAGCGGTCCGAATTGGAGTTTATCGTTAATGGTCAGGGTTAAGATTAGGTTTAGGGCTAGGTTCTAGGATTAGGCGGCGGTTAGGGTTAGAGGTTAGGTTTAGGGCTAGGTTTTAAGATTAGGTTATGGTTAGGGTTAAGGTTAGGTTTAGGGCTAAGTTTTAGGGTCAGGCGGCGGTTAGGGTTAGGTTTAGGGCTAGGTTCTAAGATTAGGTTATGGTTAGGGTTAAGGTTAGGTTTAGGGCTAGGTTTTAGGGTTAGGGCTAGGTTTTTAGGAGTAGGCGGCGGTTAGGGTTGAGGTTAGGTTTAGGGCTAGGTCCTAAGATTAGGTTATGGTTAGGGTTAAGGTTAGGTTTAGGGCTAGTTTTTAGGGCTAGGCGGCGGTTACGACTAAGGTTAGGGTTAGGGCTAGTTTTTAGGATTAGGCGGCGGTTAGGGTTAAGTTTAGGGCTAGGTTCTAAGATTAGGTTATGATTAGGGCTAAGGTTAGGTTTAGGGCTAGGTTTTAGGGCTAGGCGACGGTAACGTTTTAGAGCAAAGATTAATTATTTTTGCAGATGACGGCCGATGTCAATGGCTCTGTGGAGGGCTTTGGCCAGTACCCAAAGGGTTTTAACTGGTCATATCCTCCAGAGTGTGGAAACCCACAGGGGAGGTGTACTATTTTAGTCAGTGTTGTGAGTCTATGTGCCTAGGTAAATCAGTTGTAGGTGTGCGCATATTAGAGGGCTAGGGTCAGAATTGGGGTTGGGTGAACGGATCCAACGCTGTCCTAGCAGACCCATGGAGGCCAAAAACTCACCTTGGAGGCCAAATACTTACTCAGGGTCTGCAAACGGCTACGACGGCCGCAATTTCGGGAAGCATGGCCAGGGTTAATTAATTGTGGGTGTGTGCATATCCGTGTGTGTGTGTGTGTGTGTGTGTGTGTGTGTGCGCAAGGGCAGAGTGGTGATGCACTGTTGAGGAAGGGCCTGTCCTGTCCATCTATTTGTCTATCTAAATTTTGTTTTTATTTTTTATATTTTTGTCTATCTATTCTATGCTCCGATACCATGGGTGTGGATGTGAAGGAAAGCAGAGTGGGGGCGAGCCGCTGGACTGAGCAGGTCGTCCCCCCTAGCCTGACTGGGCTTAGTTCTGCTCACCAACCCATCCTGCAAACCCGATTCGACGAGCTGGAGGAAGGGCAGGTGTGAAGGAATGAATCAAAGTTTTTACTTAGAGTCAGATAGCGTGCTTGGTCCGAAGGCACTGGCTGGGTTAGGTTTTTGAAAGTATACAATGACTCCCCCCATCACAGGGTCTTAACCTGCGCGGTTTGAATAGGGAGACAAGGAAAAGGCACGGGCCGACGCATGTTATTGCACAGCTATCGCTCTGTCAGAACTTTGTTTTGGTTGAGACCCCACTGGGTTTTTGAGATAACAAGGGAGGTGAGCCACCGGAATGAGTGGGTCAATCTCCAAGGTCAACAAGTTTTAAGGTTTTTAACTTCAGGTATGTTTACATTTATTTATCTATTTATTTATTTAGTTATTTATTTATTTAAAAAAAACATTTTAGAATTATTGGCCTATTTAAGGAATTAAAAACAAACATTTTATGAATTTTAGGACACATCATCAGCAGTGCACCTCAGATTCACCGGGCGTTTCGGCCTTTGATCACTGTACACCCTCCTCTGAGGCGGCCAGCCATAGGTCGATCAAGCCTTGGCTTGTGTCCCATGTCCAATCAGAAGTTGACTAATGCTAAAGCTAAGTAACTCCTCCGTATTGGTGGAGTCAATGAACTATTTTGCCTATTAACCTATTTTATCTATATATTTATTCATTTATTATTTATTTATTATACCATCTATCATTTAGTCCTAAAAGATGAGAGCGGACGTGAAGGAGAGCAGAGTGAGTTTAGGCGTGAAAATTGCGTTTAGAGTGAGTTTAGGTGTGAAAATGGTTAAGCTTTAGCTACCAGCAATACACTATCTTTCCCTATCTTATTTTAGTTTCTCCTATTTATTGTTATAACTATAGACAGTAATAGTGGCAAAATTACAGCGCCAAGATTACTTGAGTAGTGTTTCTATCCAACTGTTCGCCAGACTATTTTCTAAGAAATTTAAAACCTTAGGAAGGTAATCTGGTGTGAGTGCAGTGAGGTGCATGATGGACTGTCGTGTGGTTGGTGCTAGCCACCAGTAGAAGGCTTGGCCCCATTTAAGGTCTGTTGGCCCCAGACCACCGCCCTGCGTGCTGTCCTAGTGGACCCAGGGAGGCCGGCAACTTACCTCACCCCCCCAGAATGTCTCTCGTTAACACCGCAAGGTTTCCCGAGACAAGCGGGCAGGGTCAGCGAACGTGTCCGTGAAAGGAGTCCAACGCCGTCCTAGAAGACCCGTGGAGGCCGAAGACTCACCTCGGAGGCCGAATACTCACCTAGGGTCTGCGAACGGGTCCGACGGCCGCAGCTCACGGGTCCGGGAAGCGTGGCAGGGCACTAGCCAAGCACCTCTTCGTTAACACCGCTAGGTATCCGAGATGCTCAGTTCGTTCCCTGTCCTAGCTAAAACCAGAGGTCTAGAGCGCAACGCAAAAAGCGTCACCTCCAGATGGCCCTGGCTGGGTAGCAATCCAGCGGATGACCTCCTCACAAATTCCAAAATGAAATCCGTCAGGAAGCCATCAAGCTTCTACTGGGTTGGGTCCCCGTGGGTTAAGCGTACGTCAGCGGATTCCTTCCCTACGTTATTCCGATGGAATAGTTTCGGGAAACAATCAGGCTTCTACTAACGCAGCCGCCCCCCAGCTCGAATCTCCATGGATCAAGCTGAAACTACATATCTGTGAACCGTTTTCCCAAAGAGGGTAGAAACATAAAATTTCTGGTGTGTTTTTTTATTTTGATGTCTTCTGAAACAGTAGAACATGATGCACACGGCAAAAAAAACGGCATGTCGATAGCTCGAACGGTTGCCGAGATATTAGCCTTTGATTCTGTTCCCAGAATCCTCTCTGTGCATTTAGGCGGAGCCTGTGTTGAAATGGCGTCATCTGCAGCATTAATTATGTATTTTTTGGACACAATTAATAAAAATACACAAGTAAATATAATTATGAATAAAATATATAAAAAAATACGATTTAGAGACTTTGGAACGATTCTAATTAGGTTTTGGGTGATTTTATTTTGATTTAGGGTCCTAATTTCAATTTCAAGTGGTTTGGGTTAATTTTTTAATTTATAGGGAATGATAAATATTTTAAAGCTTCAATTAGGGGTATTTAGAGCCAAATTGCGTTGTCAAGGAAATAGAGTCCGGATTAGCGTATTAGTCCAAATTAAAATTATCCCAATCAGGTTTATTTAATTTTTAATCAATTAAAATTAAATTAAGTAACAAATTAATTTGAACCATTAACCAATTAATGAATCAATCAATTAATAAGCTACATTAATCCAACAATTATATTAATTAATTAATTAATTAATTAACATTTTAATCAATCAATTTAGTCGATTCAATTAACTAGCTAGGTCGAATTAGGTAATCAAGTTTTACGTATTAGGTCCGTTTTAGAGTTATTAGACCCCATTCAAGATGTTTTTTGGTCAATTTTGAAAGTTATCTATTGCAAATAAGTTTTGGATTTTGTTTTTAGGTTTTTTAGAGCCAAATTGTAATATTAGGGAATTTTAGGGCCAAGACTGGTTGGGTTTGGAGTCTGGTTAGCCTAGCGGTCCGAATTGGAGTTTATCGTTAATGGTCAGGGTTAAGATTAGGTTTAGGGCTAGGTTCTAGGATTAGGCGGCGGTTAGGGTTAGAGGTTAGGTTTAGGGCTAGGTTTTAAGATTAGGTTATGGTTAGGGTTAAGGTTAGGTTTAGGGCTAAGTTTTAGGGTCAGGCGGCGGTTAGGGTTAGGTTTAGGGCTAGGTTCTAAGATTAGGTTATGGTTAGGGTTAAGGTTAGGTTTAGGGCTAGGTTTTAGGGTTAGGGCTAGGTTTTTAGGAGTAGGCGGCGGTTAGGGTTGAGGTTAGGTTTAGGGCTAGGTCCTAAGATTAGGTTATGGTTAGGGTTAAGGTTAGGTTTAGGGCTAGTTTTTAGGGCTAGGCGGCGGTTACGACTAAGGTTAGGGTTAGGGCTAGTTTTTAGGATTAGGCGGCGGTTAGGGTTAAGTTTAGGGCTAGGTTCTAAGATTAGGTTATGATTAGGGCTAAGGTTAGGTTTAGGGCTGGGTTTTAGGGCTAGGCGACGGTAACGTTTTAGAGCAAAGATTAATTATTTTTGCAGATGACGGCCGATGTCAATGGCTCTGTGGAGGGCTTTGGCCAGTACCCAAAGGGTTTTAACTGGTCATATCCTCCAGAGTGTGGAAACCCACAGGGGAGGTGTACTATTTTAGTCAGTGTTGTGAGTCTATGTGCCTAGGTAAATCAGTTGTAGGTGTGCGCATATTAGAGGGCTAGGGTCAGAATTGGGGTTGGGTGAACGGATCCAACGCTGTCCTAGCAGACCCATGGAGGCCAAAAACTCACCTTGGAGGCCAAATACTTACTCAGGGTCTGCAAACGGCTACGACGGCCGCAAATTCGGGAAGCATGGCCAGGGTTAATTAATTGTGGGTGTGTGCATATCCGTGTGTGTGTGTGTGTGTGTGTGTGTGTGTGTGCGCAAGGGCAGAGTGGTGATGCACTGTTGAGGAAGGGCCTGTCCTGTCCATCTATTTGTCTATCTAAATTTTGTTTTTATTTTTTATATTTTTGTCTATCTATTCTATGCTCCGATACCATGGGTGTGGATGTGAAGGAAAGCAGAGTGGGGGCGAGCCGCTGGACTGAGCAGGTCGTCCCCCCTAGCCTGACTGGGCTTAGTTCTGCTCACCAACCCATCCTGCAAACCCGATTCGACGAGCTGGAGGAAGGGCAGGTGTGAAGGAATGAATCAAAGTTTTTACTTAGAGTCAGATAGCGTGCTTGGTCCGAAGGCACTGGCTGGGTTAGGTTTTTGAAAGTATACAATGACTCCCCCCATCACAGGGTCTTAACCTGCGCGGTTTGAATAGGGAGACAAGGAAAAGGCACGGGCCGACGCATGTTATTGCACAGCTATCGCTCTGTCAGAACTTTGTTTTGGTTGAGACCCCACTGGGTTTTTGAGATAACAAGGGAGGTGAGCCACCGGAATGAGTGGGTCAATCTCCAAGGTCAACAAGTTTTAAGGTTTTTAACTTCAGGTATGTTTACATTTATTTATCTATTTATTTATTTATTTATTTATTTATTTATTTATTTTAAAAACATTTTAGAAGTATTGGCCTATTTAAGGAATTAAAAACAAACATTTTATGAATTTTAGGACACATCATCAGCAGTGCACCTCAGATTCACCGGGCGTTTCGGCCTTTGATCACTGTACACCCTCCTCTGAGGCGGCCAGCCATAGGTCGATCAAGCCTTGGCTTGTGTCCCATGTCCAATCAGAAGTTGACTAATGCTAAAGCTAAGTAACTCCTCCGTATTGGTGGAGTCAATGAACTATTTTGCCTATTAACCTATTTTATCTATATATTTATTCATTTATATTTATTTATACCATCTATCATTTAGTCCTAAAAGATGAGAGCGGACGTGAAGGAGAGCAGAGTGAGTTTAGGCGTGAAAATTGCGTTTAGAGTGAGTTTAGGTGTGAAAATGGTTAAGCTTTAGCTACCAGCAATACACTATCTTTCCCTATCTTATTTTAGTTTCTCCTATTTATTGTTATAACTATAGACAGTAATAGTGGCAAAATTACAGCGCCAAGATTACTTGAGTAGTGTTTCTATCCAACTGTTCGCCAGACTATTTTCTAAGAAATTTAAAACCTTAGGAAGGTAATCTGGTGTGAGTGCAGTGAGGTGCATGATGGACTGTCGTGTGGTTGGTGCTAGCCACCAGTAGAAGGCTTGGCCCCATTTAAGGTCTGTTGGCCCCAGACCACCGCCCTGCGTGCTGTCCTAGTGGACCCAGGGAGGCCGGCAACTTACCTCACCCCCCCAGAATGTCTCTCGTTAACACCGCAAGGTTTCCCGAGACAAGCGGGCAGGGTCAGCGAACGTGTCCGTGAAAGGAGTCCAACGCCGTCCTAGAAGACCCGTGGAGGCCGAAGACTCACCTCGGAGGCCGAATACTCACCTAGGGTCTGCGAACGGGTCCGACGGCCGCAGCTCACGGGTCCGGGAAGCGTGGCAGGGCACTAGCCAAGCACCTCTTCGTTAACACCGCTAGGTATCCGAGATGCTCAGTTCGTTCCCTGTCCTAGCTAAAACCAGAGGTCTAGAGCGCAACGCAAAAAGCGTCACCTCCAGATGGCCCTGGCTGGGTAGCAATCCAGCGGATGACCTCCTCACAAATTCCAAAATGAAATCCGTCAGGAAGCCATCAAGCTTCTACTGGGTTGGGTCCCCGTGGGTTAAGCGTACGTCAGCGGATTCCTTCCCTACGTTATTCCGATGGAATAGTTTCGGGAAACAATCAGGCTTCTACTAACGCAGCCGCCCCCCCAGCTCGAATCTCCATGGATCAAGCTGAAACTACATATCTGTGAACCGTTTTCCCAAAGAGGGTAGAAACATAAAATTTCTGGTGTGTTTTTTTATTTTGATGTCTTCTGAAACAGTAGAACATGATGCACACGGCAAAAAAAACGGCATGTCGATAGCTCGAACGGTTGCCGAGATATTAGCCTTTGATTCTGTTCCCAGAATCCTCTCTGTGCATTTAGGCGGAGCCTGTGTTGAAATGGCGTCATCTGCAGCATTAATTATGTATTTTTTGGACACAATTAATAAAAATACACAAGTAAATATAATTATGAATAAAATATATAAAAAAATACGATTTAGAGACTTTGGAACGATTCTAATTAGGTTTTGGGTGATTTTATTTTGATTTAGGGTCCTAATTTCAATTTCAAGTGGTTTGGGTTAATTTTTTAATTTATAGGGAATGATAAATATTTTAAAGCTTCAATTAGGGGTATTTAGAGCCAAATTGCGTTGTCAAGGAAATAGAGTCCGGATTAGCGTATTAGTCCAAATTAAAATTATCCCAATCAGGTTTATTTAATTTTTAATCAATTAAAATTAAATTAAGTAACAAATTAATTTGAACCATTAACCAATTAATGAATCAATCAATTAATAAGCTACATTAATCCAACAATTATATTAATTAATTAATTAATTAATTAACATTTTAATCAATCAATTTAGTCGATTCAATTAACTAGCTAGGTCGAATTAGGTAATCAAGTTTTACGTATTAGGTCCGTTTTAGAGTTATTAGACCCCATTCAAGATGTTTTTTGGTCAATTTTGAAAGTTATCTATTGCAAATAAGTTTTGGATTTTGTTTTTAGGTTTTTTAGAGCCAAATTGTAATATTAGGGAATTTTAGGGCCAAGACTGGTTGGGTTTGGAGTCTGGTTAGCCTAGCGGTCCGAATTGGAGTTTATCGTTAATGGTCAGGGTTAAGATTAGGTTTAGGGCTAGGTTCTAGGATTAGGCGGCGGTTAGGGTTAGAGGTTAGGTTTAGGGCTAGGTTTTAAGATTAGGTTATGGTTAGGGTTAAGGTTAGGTTTAGGGCTAAGTTTTAGGGTCAGGCGGCGGTTAGGGTTAGGTTTAGGGCTAGGTTCTAAGATTAGGTTATGGTTAGGGTTAAGGTTAGGTTTAGGGCTAGGTTTTAGGGTTAGGGCTAGGTTTTTAGGAGTAGGCGGCGGTTAGGGTTGAGGTTAGGTTTAGGGCTAGGTCCTAAGATTAGGTTATGGTTAGGGTTAAGGTTAGGTTTAGGGCTAGTTTTTAGGGCTAGGCGGCGGTTACGACTAAGGTTAGGGTTAGGGCTAGTTTTTAGGATTAGGCGGCGGTTAGGGTTAAGTTTAGGGCTAGGTTCTAAGATTAGGTTATGATTAGGGCTAAGGTTAGGTTTAGGGCTGGGTTTTAGGGCTAGGCGACGGTAACGTTTTAGAGCAAAGATTAATTATTTTTGCAGATGACGGCCGATGTCAATGGCTCTGTGGAGGGCTTTGGCCAGTACCCAAAGGGTTTTAACTGGTCATATCCTCCAGAGTGTGGAAACCCACAGGGGAGGTGTACTATTTTAGTCAGTGTTGTGAGTCTATGTGCCTAGGGTAAATCAGTTGTAGGTGTGCGCATATTAGAGGGCTAGGGTCAGAATTGGGGTTGGGTGAACGGATCCAACGCTGTCCTAGCAGACCCATGGAGGCCAAAAACTCACCTTGGAGGCCAAATACTTACTCAGGGTCTGCAAACGGCTACGACGGCCGCAAATTCGGGAAGCATGGCCAGGGTTAATTAATTGTGGGTGTGTGCATATCCGTGTGTGTGTGTGTGTGTGTGTGTGTGTGTGTGCGCAAGGGCAGAGTGGTGATGCACTGTTGAGGAAGGGCCTGTCCTGTCCATCTATTTGTCTATCTAAATTTTGTTTTTATTTTTTATATTTTTGTCTATCTATTCTATGCTCCGATACCATGGGTGTGGATGTGAAGGAAAGCAGAGTGGGGGCGAGCCGCTGGACTGAGCAGGTCGTCCCCCCTAGCCTGACTGGGCTTAGTTCTGCTCACCAACCCATCCTGCAAACCCGATTCGACGAGCTGGAGGAAGGGCAGGTGTGAAGGAATGAATCAAAGTTTTTACTTAGAGTCAGATAGCGTGCTTGGTCCGAAGGCACTGGCTGGGTTAGGTTTTTGAAAGTATACAATGACTCCCCCCATCACAGGGTCTTAACCTGCGCGGTTTGAATAGGGAGACAAGGAAAAGGCACGGGCCGACGCATGTTATTGCACAGCTATCGCTCTGTCAGAACTTTGTTTTGGTTGAGACCCCACTGGGTTTTTGAGATAACAAGGGAGGTGAGCCACCGGAATGAGTGGGTCAATCTCCAAGGTCAACAAGTTTTAAGGTTTTTAACTTCAGGTATGTTTACATTTATTTATCTATTTATTTATTTAGTTATTTATTTATTTTAAAAAACATTTTAGAAGTATTGGCCTATTTAAGGAATTAAAAACAAACATTTTATGAATTTTAGGACACATCATCAGCAGTGCACCTCAGATTCACCGGGCGTTTCGGCCTTTGATCACTGTACACCCTCCTCTGAGGCGGCCAGCCATAGGTCGATCAAGCCTTGGCTTGTGTCCCATGTCCAATCAGAAGTTGACTAATGCTAAAGCTAAGTAACTCCTCCGTATTGGTGGAGTCAATGAACTATTTTGCCTATTAACCTATTTTATCTATATATTTATTCATTATTATTTATTTATTATACCATCTATCATTTAGTCCTAAAAGATGAGAGCGGACGTGAAGGAGAGCAGAGTGAGTTTAGGCGTGAAAATTGCGTTTAGAGTGAGTTTAGGTGTGAAAATGGTTAAGCTTTAGCTACCAGCAATACACTATCTTTCCCTATCTTATTTTAGTTTCTCCTATTTATTGTTATAACTATAGACAGTAATAGTGGCAAAATTACAGCGCCAAGATTACTTGAGTAGTGTTTCTATCCAACTGTTCGCCAGACTATTTTCTAAGAAATTTAAAACCTTAGGAAGGTAATCTGGTGTGAGTGCAGTGAGGTGCATGATGGACTGTCGTGTGGTTGGTGCTAGCCACCAGTAGAAGGCTTGGCCCCATTTAAGGTCTGTTGGCCCCAGACCACCGCCCTGCGTGCTGTCCTAGTGGACCCAGGGAGGCCGGCAACTTACCTCACCCCCCCAGAATGTCTCTCGTTAACACCGCAAGGTTTCCCGAGACAAGCGGGCAGGGTCAGCGAACGTGTCCGTGAAAGGAGTCCAACGCCGTCCTAGAAGACCCGTGGAGGCCGAAGACTCACCTCGGAGGCCGAATACTCACCTAGGGTCTGCGAACGGGTCCGACGGCCGCAGCTCACGGGTCCGGGAAGCGTGGCAGGGCACTAGCCAAGCACCTCTTCGTTAACACCGCTAGGTATCCGAGATGCTCAGTTCGTTCCCTGTCCTAGCTAAAACCAGAGGTCTAGAGCGCAACGCAAAAAGCGTCACCTCCAGATGGCCCTGGCTGGGTAGCAATCCAGCGGATGACCTCCTCACAAATTCCAAAATGAAATCCGTCAGGAAGCCATCAAGCTTCTACTGGGTTGGGTCCCCGTGGGTTAAGCGTACGTCAGCGGATTCCTTCCCTACGTTATTCCGATGGAATAGTTTCGGGAAACAATCAGGCTTCTACTAACGCAGCCGCCCCCCAGCTCGAATCTCCATGGATCAAGCTGAAACTACATATCTGTGAACCGTTTTCCCAAAGAGGGTAGAAACATAAAATTTCTGGTGTGTTTTTTTATTTTGATGTCTTCTGAAACAGTAGAACATGATGCACACGGCAAAAAAAACGGCATGTCGATAGCTCGAACGGTTGCCGAGATATTAGCCTTTGATTCTGTTCCCAGAATCCTCTCTGTGCATTTAGGCGGAGCCTGTGTTGAAATGGCGTCATCTGCAGCATTAATTATGTATTTTTTGGACACAATTAATAAAAATACACAAGTAAATATAATTATGAATAAAATATATAAAAAAATACGATTTAGAGACTTTGGAACGATTCTAATTAGGTTTTGGGTGATTTTATTTTGATTTAGGGTCCTAATTTCAATTTCAAGTGGTTTGGGTTAATTTTTTAATTTATAGGGAATGATAAATATTTTAAAGCTTCAATTAGGGGTATTTAGAGCCAAATTGCGTTGTCAAGGAAATAGAGTCCGGATTAGCGTATTAGTCCAAATTAAAATTATCCCAATCAGGTTTATTTAATTTTTAATCAATTAAAATTAAATTAAGTAACAAATTAATTTGAACCATTAACCAATTAATGAATCAATCAATTAATAAGCTACATTAATCCAACAATTATATTAATTAATTAATTAATTAATTAACATTTTAATCAATCAATTTAGTCGATTCAATTAACTAGCTAGGTCGAATTAGGTAATCAAGTTTTACGTATTAGGTCCGTTTTAGAGTTATTAGACCCCATTCAAGATGTTTTTTGGTCAATTTTGAAAGTTATCTATTGCAAATAAGTTTTGGATTTTGTTTTTAGGTTTTTTAGAGCCAAATTGTAATATTAGGGAATTTTAGGGCCAAGACTGGTTGGGTTTGGAGTCTGGTTAGCCTAGCGGTCCGAATTGGAGTTTATCGTTAATGGTCAGGGTTAAGATTAGGTTTAGGGCTAGGTTCTAGGATTAGGCGGCGGTTAGGGTTAGAGGTTAGGTTTAGGGCTAGGTTTTAAGATTAGGTTATGGTTAGGGTTAAGGTTAGGTTTAGGGCTAAGTTTTAGGGTCAGGCGGCGGTTAGGGTTAGGTTTAGGGCTAGGTTCTAAGATTAGGTTATGGTTAGGGTTAAGGTTAGGTTTAGGGCTAGGTTTTAGGGTTAGGGCTAGGTTTTTAGGAGTAGGCGGCGGTTAGGGTTGAGGTTAGGTTTAGGGCTAGGTCCTAAGATTAGGTTATGGTTAGGGTTAAGGTTAGGTTTAGGGCTAGTTTTTAGGGCTAGGCGGCGGTTACGACTAAGGTTAGGGTTAGGGCTAGTTTTTAGGATTAGGCGGCGGTTAGGGTTAAGTTTAGGGCTAGGTTCTAAGATTAGGTTATGATTAGGGCTAAGGTTAGGTTTAGGGCTAGGTTTTAGGGCTAGGCGACGGTAACGTTTTAGAGCAAAGATTAATTATTTTTGCAGATGACGGCCGATGTCAATGGCTCTGTGGAGGGCTTTGGCCAGTACCCAAAGGGTTTTAACTGGTCATATCCTCCAGAGTGTGGAAACCCACAGGGGAGGTGTACTATTTTAGTCAGTGTTGTGAGTCTATGTGCCTAGGTAAATCAGTTGTAGGTGTGCGCATATTAGAGGGCTAGGGTCAGAATTGGGGTTGGGTGAACGGATCCAACGCTGTCCTAGCAGACCCATGGAGGCCAAAAACTCACCTTGGAGGCCAAATACTTACTCAGGGTCTGCAAACGGCTACGACGGCCGCAATTTCGGGAAGCATGGCCAGGGTTAATTAATTGTGGGTGTGTGCATATCCGTGTGTGTGTGTGTGTGTGTGTGTGTGTGTGTGTGCGCAAGGGCAGAGTGGTGATGCACTGTTGAGGAAGGGCCTGTCCTGTCCATCTATTTGTCTATCTAAATTTTGTTTTTATTTTTTATATTTTTGTCTATCTATTCTATGCTCCGATACCATGGGTGTGGATGTGAAGGAAAGCAGAGTGGGGGCGAGCCGCTGGACTGAGCAGGTCGTCCCCCCTAGCCTGACTGGGCTTAGTTCTGCTCACCAACCCATCCTGCAAACCCGATTCGACGAGCTGGAGGAAGGGCAGGTGTGAAGGAATGAATCAAAGTTTTTACTTAGAGTCAGATAGCGTGCTTGGTCCGAAGGCACTGGCTGGGTTAGGTTTTTGAAAGTATACAATGACTCCCCCCATCACAGGGTCTTAACCTGCGCGGTTTGAATAGGGAGACAAGGAAAAGGCACGGGCCGACGCATGTTATTGCACAGCTATCGCTCTGTCAGAACTTTGTTTTGGTTGAGACCCCACTGGGTTTTTGAGATAACAAGGGAGGTGAGCCACCGGAATGAGTGGGTCAATCTCCAAGGTCAACAAGTTTTAAGGTTTTTAACTTCAGGTATGTTTACATTTATTTATCTATTTATTTATTTATTTATTTATTTATTTTAAAAAACATTTTAGAAGTATTGGCCTATTTAAGGAATTAAAAACAAACATTTTATGAATTTTAGGACACATCATCAGCAGTGCACCTCAGATTCACCGGGCGTTTCGGCCTTTGATCACTGTACACCCTCCTCTGAGGCGGCCAGCCATAGGTCGATCAAGCCTTGGCTTGTGTCCCATGTCCAATCAGAAGTTGACTAATGCTAAAGCTAAGTAACTCCTCCGTATTGGTGGAGTCAATGAACTATTTTGCCTATTAACCTATTTTATCTATATATTTATTCATTTATTTATTTATACCATCTATCATTTAGTCCTAAAAGATGAGAGCGGACGTGAAGGAGAGCAGAGTGAGTTTAGGCGTGAAAATTGCGTTTAGAGTGAGTTTAGGTGTGAAAATGGTTAAGCTTTAGCTACCAGCAATACACTATCTTTCCCTATCTTATTTTAGTTTCTCCTATTTATTGTTATAACTATAGACAGTAATAGTGGCAAAATTACAGCGCCAAGATTACTTGAGTAGTGTTTCTATCCAACTGTTCGCCAGACTATTTTCTAAGAAATTTAAAACCTTAGGAAGGTAATCTGGTGTGAGTGCAGTGAGGTGCATGATGGACTGTCGTGTGGTTGGTGCTAGCCACCAGTAGAAGGCTTGGCCCCATTTAAGGTCTGTTGGCCCCAGACCACCGCCCTGCGTGCTGTCCTAGTGGACCCAGGGAGGCCGGCAACTTACCTCACCCCCCCAGAATGTCTCTCGTTAACACCGCAAGGTTTCCCGAGACAAGCGGGCAGGGTCAGCGAACGTGTCCGTGAAAGGAGTCCAACGCCGTCCTAGAAGACCCGTGGAGGCCGAAGACTCACCTCGGAGGCCGAATACTCACCTAGGGTCTGCGAACGGGTCCGACGGCCGCAGCTCACGGGTCCGGGAAGCGTGGCAGGGCACTAGCCAAGCACCTCTTCGTTAACACCGCTAGGTATCCGAGATGCTCAGTTCGTTCCCTGTCCTAGCTAAAACCAGAGGTCTAGAGCGCAACGCAAAAAGCGTCACCTCCAGATGGCCCTGGCTGGGTAGCAATCCAGCGGATGACCTCCTCACAAATTCCAAAATGAAATCCGTCAGGAAGCCATCAAGCTTCTACTGGGTTGGGTCCCCGTGGGTTAAGCGTACGTCAGCGGATTCCTTCCCTACGTTATTCCGATGGAATAGTTTCGGGAAACAATCAGGCTTCTACTAACGCAGCCGCCCCCCAGCTCGAATCTCCATGGATCAAGCTGAAACTACATATCTGTGAACCGTTTTCCCAAAGAGGGTAGAAACATAAAATTTCTGGTGTGTTTTTTTATTTTGATGTCTTCTGAAACAGTAGAACATGATGCACACGGCAAAAAAAACGGCATGTCGATAGCTCGAACGGTTGCCGAGATATTAGCCTTTGATTCTGTTCCCAGAATCCTCTCTGTGCATTTAGGCGGAGCCTGTGTTGAAATGGCGTCATCTGCAGCATTAATTATGTATTTTTTGGACACAATTAATAAAAATACACAAGTAAATATAATTATGAATAAAATATATAAAAAAATACGATTTAGAGACTTTGGAACGATTCTAATTAGGTTTTGGGTGATTTTATTTTGATTTAGGGTCCTAATTTCAATTTCAAGTGGTTTGGGTTAATTTTTTAATTTATAGGGAATGATAAATATTTTAAAGCTTCAATTAGGGGTATTTAGAGCCAAATTGCGTTGTCAAGGAAATAGAGTCCGGATTAGCGTATTAGTCCAAATTAAAATTATCCCAATCAGGTTTATTTAATTTTTAATCAATTAAAATTAAATTAAGTAACAAATTAATTTGAACCATTAACCAATTAATGAATCAATCAATTAATAAGCTACATTAATCCAACAATTATATTAATTAATTAATTAATTAATTAACATTTTAATCAATCAATTTAGTCGATTCAATTAACTAGCTAGGTCGAATTAGGTAATCAAGTTTTACGTATTAGGTCCGTTTTAGAGTTATTAGACCCCATTCAAGATGTTTTTTGGTCAATTTTGAAAGTTATCTATTGCAAATAAGTTTTGGATTTTGTTTTTAGGTTTTTTAGAGCCAAATTGTAATATTAGGGAATTTTAGGGCCAAGACTGGTTGGGTTTGGAGTCTGGTTAGCCTAGCGGTCCGAATTGGAGTTTATCGTTAATGGTCAGGGTTAAGATTAGGTTTAGGGCTAGGTTCTAGGATTAGGCGGCGGTTAGGGTTAGAGGTTAGGTTTAGGGCTAGGTTTTAAGATTAGGTTATGGTTAGGGTTAAGGTTAGGTTTAGGGCTAAGTTTTAGGGTCAGGCGGCGGTTAGGGTTAGGTTTAGGGCTAGGTTCTAAGATTAGGTTATGGTTAGGGTTAAGGTTAGGTTTAGGGCTAGGTTTTAGGGTTAGGGCTAGGTTTTTAGGAGTAGGCGGCGGTTAGGGTTGAGGTTAGGTTTAGGGCTAGGTCCTAAGATTAGGTTATGGTTAGGGTTAAGGTTAGGTTTAGGGCTAGTTTTTAGGGCTAGGCGGCGGTTACGACTAAGGTTAGGGTTAGGGCTAGTTTTTAGGATTAGGCGGCGGTTAGGGTTAAGTTTAGGGCTAGGTTCTAAGATTAGGTTATGATTAGGGCTAAGGTTAGGTTTAGGGCTGGGTTTTAGGGCTAGGCGACGGTAACGTTTTAGAGCAAAGATTAATTATTTTTGCAGATGACGGCCGATGTCAATGGCTCTGTGGAGGGCTTTGGCCAGTACCCAAAGGGTTTTAACTGGTCATATCCTCCAGAGTGTGGAAACCCACAGGGGAGGTGTACTATTTTAGTCAGTGTTGTGAGTCTATGTGCCTAGGGTAAATCAGTTGTAGGTGTGCGCATATTAGAGGGCTAGGGTCAGAATTGGGGTTGGGTGAACGGATCCAACGCTGTCCTAGCAGACCCATGGAGGCCAAAAACTCACCTTGGAGGCCAAATACTTACTCAGGGTCTGCAAACGGCTACGACGGCCGCAATTTCGGGAAGCATGGCCAGGGTTAATTAATTGTGGGTGTGTGCATATCCGTGTGTGTGTGTGTGTGTGTGTGTGTGTGTGTGCGCAAGGGCAGAGTGGTGATGCACTGTTGAGGAAGGGCCTGTCCTGTCCATCTATTTGTCTATCTAAATTTTGTTTTTATTTTTTATATTTTTGTCTATCTATTCTATGCTCCGATACCATGGGTGTGGATGTGAAGGAAAGCAGAGTGGGGGCGAGCCGCTGGACTGAGCAGGTCGTCCCCCCTAGCCTGACTGGGCTTAGTTCTGCTCACCAACCCATCCTGCAAACCCGATTCGACGAGCTGGAGGAAGGGCAGGTGTGAAGGAATGAATCAAAGTTTTTACTTAGAGTCAGATAGCGTGCTTGGTCCGAAGGCACTGGCTGGGTTAGGTTTTTGAAAGTATACAATGACTCCCCCCATCACAGGGTCTTAACCTGCGCGGTTTGAATAGGGAGACAAGGAAAAGGCACGGGCCGACGCATGTTATTGCACAGCTATCGCTCTGTCAGAACTTTGTTTTGGTTGAGACCCCACTGGGTTTTTGAGATAACAAGGGAGGTGAGCCACCGGAATGAGTGGGTCAATCTCCAAGGTCAACAAGTTTTAAGGTTTTTAACTTCAGGTATGTTTACATTTATTTATCTATTTATTTATTTATTTATTTATTTTAAAAAACATTTTAGAAGTATTGGCCTATTTAAGGAATTAAAAACAAACATTTTATGAATTTTAGGACACATCATCAGCAGTGCACCTCAGATTCACCGGGCGTTTCGGCCTTTGATCACTGTACACCCTCCTCTGAGGCGGCCAGCCATAGGTCGATCAAGCCTTGGCTTGTGTCCCATGTCCAATCAGAAGTTGACTAATGCTAAAGCTAAGTAACTCCTCCGTATTGGTGGAGTCAATGAACTATTTTGCCTATTAACCTATTTTATCTATATATTTATTCATTTATTTATTTATACCATCTATCATTTAGTCCTAAAAGATGAGAGCGGACGTGAAGGAGAGCAGAGTGAGTTTAGGCGTGAAAATTGCGTTTAGAGTGAGTTTAGGTGTGAAAATGGTTAAGCTTTAGCTACCAGCAATACACTATCTTTCCCTATCTTATTTTAGTTTCTCCTATTTATTGTTATAACTATAGACAGTAATAGTGGCAAAATTACAGCGCCAAGATTACTTGAGTAGTGTTTCTATCCAACTGTTCGCCAGACTATTTTCTAAGAAATTTAAAACCTTAGGAAGGTAATCTGGTGTGAGTGCAGTGAGGTGCATGATGGACTGTCGTGTGGTTGGTGCTAGCCACCAGTAGAAGGCTTGGCCCCATTTAAGGTCTGTTGGCCCCAGACCACCGCCCTGCGTGCTGTCCTAGTGGACCCAGGGAGGCCGGCAACTTACCTCACCCCCCCAGAATGTCTCTCGTTAACACCGCAAGGTTTCCCGAGACAAGCGGGCAGGGTCAGCGAACGTGTCCGTGAAAGGAGTCCAACGCCGTCCTAGAAGACCCGTGGAGGCCGAAGACTCACCTCGGAGGCCGAATACTCACCTAGGGTCTGCGAACGGGTCCGACGGCCGCAGCTCACGGGTCCGGGAAGCGTGGCAGGGCACTAGCCAAGCACCTCTTCGTTAACACCGCTAGGTATCCGAGATGCTCAGTTCGTTCCCTGTCCTAGCTAAAACCAGAGGTCTAGAGCGCAACGCAAAAAGCGTCACCTCCAGATGGCCCTGGCTGGGTAGCAATCCAGCGGATGACCTCCTCACAAATTCCAAAATGAAATCCGTCAGGAAGCCATCAAGCTTCTACTGGGTTGGGTCCCCGTGGGTTAAGCGTACGTCAGCGGATTCCTTCCCTACGTTATTCCGATGGAATAGTTTCGGGAAACAATCAGGCTTCTACTAACGCAGCCGCCCCCCAGCTCGAATCTCCATGGATCAAGCTGAAACTACATATCTGTGAACCGTTTTCCCAAAGAGGGTAGAAACATAAAATTTCTGGTGTGTTTTTTTATTTTGATGTCTTCTGAAACAGTAGAACATGATGCACACGGCAAAAAAAACGGCATGTCGATAGCTCGAACGGTTGCCGAGATATTAGCCTTTGATTCTGTTCCCAGAATCCTCTCTGTGCATTTAGGCGGAGCCTGTGTTGAAATGGCGTCATCTGCAGCATTAATTATGTATTTTTTGGACACAATTAATAAAAATACACAAGTAAATATAATTATGAATAAAATATATAAAAAAATACGATTTAGAGACTTTGGAACGATTCTAATTAGGTTTTGGGTGATTTTATTTTGATTTAGGGTCCTAATTTCAATTTCAAGTGGTTTGGGTTAATTTTTTAATTTATAGGGAATGATAAATATTTTAAAGCTTCAATTAGGGGTATTTAGAGCCAAATTGCGTTGTCAAGGAAATAGAGTCCGGATTAGCGTATTAGTCCAAATTAAAATTATCCCAATCAGGTTTATTTAATTTTTAATCAATTAAAATTAAATTAAGTAACAAATTAATTTGAACCATTAACCAATTAATGAATCAATCAATTAATAAGCTACATTAATCCAACAATTATATTAATTAATTAATTAATTAATTAACATTTTAATCAATCAATTTAGTCGATTCAATTAACTAGCTAGGTCGAATTAGGTAATCAAGTTTTACGTATTAGGTCCGTTTTAGAGTTATTAGACCCCATTCAAGATGTTTTTTGGTCAATTTTGAAAGTTATCTATTGCAAATAAGTTTTGGATTTTGTTTTTAGGTTTTTTAGAGCCAAATTGTAATATTAGGGAATTTTAGGGCCAAGACTGGTTGGGTTTGGAGTCTGGTTAGCCTAGCGGTCCGAATTGGAGTTTATCGTTAATGGTCAGGGTTAAGATTAGGTTTAGGGCTAGGTTCTAGGATTAGGCGGCGGTTAGGGTTAGAGGTTAGGTTTAGGGCTAGGTTTTAAGATTAGGTTATGGTTAGGGTTAAGGTTAGGTTTAGGGCTAAGTTTTAGGGTCAGGCGGCGGTTAGGGTTAGGTTTAGGGCTAGGTTCTAAGATTAGGTTATGGTTAGGGTTAAGGTTAGGTTTAGGGCTAGGTTTTAGGGTTAGGGCTAGGTTTTTAGGAGTAGGCGGCGGTTAGGGTTGAGGTTAGGTTTAGGGCTAGGTCCTAAGATTAGGTTATGGTTAGGGTTAAGGTTAGGTTTAGGGCTAGTTTTTAGGGCTAGGCGGCGGTTACGACTAAGGTTAGGGTTAGGGCTAGTTTTTAGGATTAGGCGGCGGTTAGGGTTAAGTTTAGGGCTAGGTTCTAAGATTAGGTTATGATTAGGGCTAAGGTTAGGTTTAGGGCTGGGTTTTAGGGCTAGGCGACGGTAACGTTTTAGAGCAAAGATTAATTATTTTTGCAGATGACGGCCGATGTCAATGGCTCTGTGGAGGGCTTTGGCCAGTACCCAAAGGGTTTTAACTGGTCATATCCTCCAGAGTGTGGAAACCCACAGGGGAGGTGTACTATTTTAGTCAGTGTTGTGAGTCTATGTGCCTAGGGTAAATCAGTTGTAGGTGTGCGCATATTAGAGGGCTAGGGTCAGAATTGGGGTTGGGTGAACGGATCCAACGCTGTCCTAGCAGACCCATGGAGGCCAAAAACTCACCTTGGAGGCCAAATACTTACTCAGGGTCTGCAAACGGCTACGACGGCCGCAATTTCGGGAAGCATGGCCAGGGTTAATTAATTGTGGGTGTGTGCATATCCGTGTGTGTGTGTGTGTGTGTGTGTGTGTGTGTGTGCGCAAGGGCAGAGTGGTGATGCACTGTTGAGGAAGGGCCTGTCCTGTCCATCTATTTGTCTATCTAAATTTTGTTTTTATTTTTTATATTTTTGTCTATCTATTCTATGCTCCGATACCATGGGTGTGGATGTGAAGGAAAGCAGAGTGGGGGCGAGCCGCTGGACTGAGCAGGTCGTCCCCCCTAGCCTGACTGGGCTTAGTTCTGCTCACCAACCCATCCTGCAAACCCGATTCGACGAGCTGGAGGAAGGGCAGGTGTGAAGGAATGAATCAAAGTTTTTACTTAGAGTCAGATAGCGTGCTTGGTCCGAAGGCACTGGCTGGGTTAGGTTTTTGAAAGTATACAATGACTCCCCCCATCACAGGGTCTTAACCTGCGCGGTTTGAATAGGGAGACAAGGAAAAGGCACGGGCCGACGCATGTTATTGCACAGCTATCGCTCTGTCAGAACTTTGTTTTGGTTGAGACCCCACTGGGTTTTTGAGATAACAAGGGAGGTGAGCCACCGGAATGAGTGGGTCAATCTCCAAGGTCAACAAGTTTTAAGGTTTTTAACTTCAGGTATGTTTACATTTATTTATTTATTTATTTATTTATTTAAAAAAACATTTTAGAATTATTGGCCTATTTAAGGAATTAAAAACAAACATTTTATGAATTTTAGGACACATCATCAGCAGTGCACCTCAGATTCACCGGGCGTTTCGGCCTTTGATCACTGTACACCCTCCTCTGAGGCGGCCAGCCATAGGTCGATCAAGCCTTGGCTTGTGTCCCATGTCCAATCAGAAGTTGACTAATGCTAAAGCTAAGTAACTCCTCCGTATTGGTGGAGTCAATGAACTATTTTGCCTATTAACCTATTTTATCTATATATTTATTCATTTATTTATTTATACCATCTATCATTTAGTCCTAAAAGATGAGAGCGGACGTGAAGGAGAGCAGAGTGAGTTTAGGCGTGAAAATTGCGTTTAGAGTGAGTTTAGGTGTGAAAATGGTTAAGCTTTAGCTACCAGCAATACACTATCTTTCCCTATCTTATTTTAGTTTCTCCTATTTATTGTTATAACTATAGACAGTAATAGTGGCAAAATTACAGCGCCAAGATTACTTGAGTAGTGTTTCTATCCAACTGTTCGCCAGACTATTTTCTAAGAAATTTAAAACCTTAGGAAGGTAATCTGGTGTGAGTGCAGTGAGGTGCATGATGGACTGTCGTGTGGTTGGTGCTAGCCACCAGTAGAAGGCTTGGCCCCATTTAAGGTCTGTTGGCCCCAGACCACCGCCCTGCGTGCTGTCCTAGTGGACCCAGGGAGGCCGGCAACTTACCTCACCCCCCCAGAATGTCTCTCGTTAACACCGCAAGGTTTCCCGAGACAAGCGGGCAGGGTCAGCGAACGTGTCCGTGAAAGGAGTCCAACGCCGTCCTAGAAGACCCGTGGAGGCCGAAGACTCACCTCGGAGGCCGAATACTCACCTAGGGTCTGCGAACGGGTCCGACGGCCGCAGCTCACGGGTCCGGGAAGCGTGGCAGGGCACTAGCCAAGCACCTCTTCGTTAACACCGCTAGGTATCCGAGATGCTCAGTTCGTTCCCTGTCCTAGCTAAAACCAGAGGTCTAGAGCGCAACGCAAAAAGCGTCACCTCCAGATGGCCCTGGCTGGGTAGCAATCCAGCGGATGACCTCCTCACAAATTCCAAAATGAAATCCGTCAGGAAGCCATCAAGCTTCTACTGGGTTGGGTCCCCGTGGGTTAAGCGTACGTCAGCGGATTCCTTCCCTACGTTATTCCGATGGAATAGTTTCGGGAAACAATCAGGCTTCTACTAACGCAGCCGCCCCCCAGCTCGAATCTCCATGGATCAAGCTGAAACTACATATCTGTGAACCGTTTTCCCAAAGAGGGTAGAAACATAAAATTTCTGGTGTGTTTTTTTATTTTGATGTCTTCTGAAACAGTAGAACATGATGCACACGGCAAAAAAAACGGCATGTCGATAGCTCGAACGGTTGCCGAGATATTAGCCTTTGATTCTGTTCCCAGAATCCTCTCTGTGCATTTAGGCGGAGCCTGTGTTGAAATGGCGTCATCTGCAGCATTAATTATGTATTTTTTGGACACAATTAATAAAAATACACAAGTAAATATAATTATGAATAAAATATATAAAAAAATACGATTTAGAGACTTTGGAACGATTCTAATTAGGTTTTGGGTGATTTTATTTTGATTTAGGGTCCTAATTTCAATTTCAAGTGGTTTGGGTTAATTTTTTAATTTATAGGGAATGATAAATATTTTAAAGCTTCAATTAGGGGTATTTAGAGCCAAATTGCGTTGTCAAGGAAATAGAGTCCGGATTAGCGTATTAGTCCAAATTAAAATTATCCCAATCAGGTTTATTTAATTTTTAATCAATTAAAATTAAATTAAGTAACAAATTAATTTGAACCATTAACCAATTAATGAATCAATCAATTAATAAGCTACATTAATCCAACAATTATATTAATTAATTAATTAATTAATTAACATTTTAATCAATCAATTTAGTCGATTCAATTAACTAGCTAGGTCGAATTAGGTAATCAAGTTTTACGTATTAGGTCCGTTTTAGAGTTATTAGACCCCATTCAAGATGTTTTTTGGTCAATTTTGAAAGTTATCTATTGCAAATAAGTTTTGGATTTTGTTTTTAGGTTTTTTAGAGCCAAATTGTAATATTAGGGAATTTTAGGGCCAAGACTGGTTGGGTTTGGAGTCTGGTTAGCCTAGCGGTCCGAATTGGAGTTTATCGTT
>NW_026869657.1:0-49329 GCF_030014155.1 Tachysurus vachellii
TTTTAGATGCAGAGTTATTAGATCCAATTCAAGATGTTTTTTGGGTCAATTTTGAAAGTTATCTTTTGAAAATAAGTTTTGGATTTTGTTTTTAGGTTTTTTAGAGCCAAATTGTAATATTAGGGAATTTTAGGGCTAAAACTGGTTGGGTTTGGAGTCCGGTTAGCCTAGCGGTCCGAATTGGAGTTTATCGGTTATGGTTAGGGTTAAGATTAGGTTTAGGGCTAGGTTCTAGGATTAGGCGGCGGTTAGGATTAGAGGTTAGGTTTAGGGCTAGGTTTTAAGATTAGGTTATAGTTAGGGTTAAGGTTAGGTTTAGGGCTAGGTTTTAGGGTTAGGCGGCGGTTATGGCTAAGGTTAGGGGAAAAAAAGGCCGTGCTTCTGGGAGTGACCCAGAAACAATGTTGTGCACGGGCCTGCCACTCGGGCCTCGTTTTCGGCCACCACCATCACGGCGAACGAAAAAACATCACCTGTCTAAAGTTATGAGCTTAAAGCGCTCTTCTAGAGTTGGAGGTCGGTCTAAATTAGGGTTCCGACCTCAGACGACGCCTAAGGTTATGTTTAGGGCTAAAAGTTAGGTTTACGGTTCGAAAAATTAGGGTTACGAACGCACTTTAAATCTCTGGTTATGTTTAGGGCTGGGAATTAGGTTTAGGATTCTAAGAATTAGGTTTAGGGCTAACGGTTAAGTTTTAGGGTTAGGTTTAGGGCTCCAAACACAAGGGCTAGAAAAATGGTTATGTTTAGGGCTCCAAATACGAGAGCTAGATACATGGTTATGTTTAGGGCTTAGAAATGGAAACCTGCGGTTATGTTTTAGGGTTCAGGAATGGAGAGCGCACCAAATGCTATTTAGGGCTAAGGGTACAGACTAAATTAAAGCCCTCTTTAGCCCGGCGACATCCTAAATAGTGAGACACGTCATCAGTAGTAAACCATAGAATCACAGGGTGTTTCAGCCTTTCATTACTATACACCCTCATCCATGGCGGCTAGGGTTAGGTTAGGGGAAAAGACCGTGGCTCCGGGAGTGAACCAGAACCAACGTTGTGCACGGGCCTGCCACTCGGGCCTCGTTTTCGGCCACCACCGTCACGACGAACGAAAAAACATCGCCTATTTAGAGTTACGAGCTTAAAGCGCTCTTCTAGAGTTGGAGGTCGGTCTAAATTAGGGTTCCGACCTCAGACGACGCCTAAGGTTATGTTTAGGGCTAAAAGTTAGGTTTACGGTTCGAAAAATTAGGGTTACGAACGCGCTTTAAATCTCCGGTTATGTTTAGGGCTGGGAATTAGGGTTAGGGCTAACGGTTAAGTTTTAGGGTTAGGCTTAGGGCTCTAAACCCTAGGGCTAGAAACACGGTTATGTTTAGGGCTGAGAGTTAGGTGTAGGGTTCTAAAAATTAGGGTTAAGTTTTAGGGTTAGGTTTAGGGCTCCAACCACCAGAGCTAGATACATGGTCATGTTTAGGGCTTAGAAATGGGTTAGGGTTAGGGTTAGGGTTGGGTTAGGGTTAGGGTTAGGGGTTAGGGTTAGGTTAGGGGAAAAAAAGGCCGTGCTTCTGGGAGTGACCCAGAAACAACGTTGTGCACGGGCCTGCCACTCGGGCCTCGTCTTCGGCCACCACCATCACGGCGAACGAAAAAACATCGCCTGTCTAAAGTTATGAGCTTAAAGCGCTCTTCTAGAGTTGGAGGTCGGTCTAAATTAGGGTTCCGACCTCAGACGACGCCTAAGGTTATGTTTAGGGCTAAAAGTTAGGTTTACGGTTCGAAAAATTAGGGTTACGAACGCACTTTAAATCTCTGGTTATGTTTAGGGCTGGGAATTAGGTTTAGGATTCTAAGAATTAGGTTTAGGGCTAACGGTTAAGTTTTAGGGTTAGGTTTAGGGCTCCAAACACAAGGGCTAGAAAAATGGTTATGTTTAGGGCTCCAAATACGAGAGCTAGATACATGGTTATGTTTAGGGCTTAGAAATGGAAACCTGCGGTTATGTTTTAGGGTTCAGGAATGGAGAGCGCACCAAATGCTATTTAGGGCTAAGGGTACAGACTAAATTAAAGCCCTCTTTAGCCCGGCGACATCCTAAATAGTGAGACACGTCATCAGTAGTAAACCATAGAATCACAGGGTGTTTCAGCCTTTCATTACTATACACCCTCATCCATGGCGGCTAGGGTTAGGTTAGGGGAAAAGACCGTGGCTCCGGGAGTGAACCAGAACCAACGTTGTGCACGGGCCTGCCACTCGGGCCTCGTTTTCGGCCACCACCGTCACGACGAACGAAAAAACATCGCCTATTTAGAGTTACGAGCTTAAAGCGCTCTTCTAGAGTTGGAGGTCGGTCTAAATTAGGGTTCCGACCTCAGACGACGCCTAAGGTTATGTTTAGGGCTAAAAGTTAGGTTTACGGTTCGAAAAATTAGGGTTACGAACGCGCTTTAAATCTCCGGTTATGTTTAGGGCTGGGAATTAGGGTTAGGGCTAACGGTTAAGTTTTAGGGTTAGGCTTAGGGCTCTAAACCCTAGGGCTAGAAACACGGTTATGTTTAGGGCTGAGAGTTAGGTGTAGGGTTCTAAAAATTAGGGTTAAGTTTTAGGGTTAGGTTTAGGGCTCCAACCACCAGAGCTAGATACATGGTCATGTTTAGGGCTTAGAAATGGGTTAGGGTTAGGGTTAGGGTTGGGTTAGGGTTAGGGTTAGGGGTTAGGGTTAGGTTAGGGGAAAAAAAGGCCGTGCTTCTGGGAGTGACCCAGAAACAACGTTGTGCACGGGCCTGCCACTCGGGCCTCGTCTTCGGCCACCACCATCACGGCGAACGAAAAAACATCGCCTGTCTAAAGTTATGAGCTTAAAGCGCTCTTCTAGAGTTGGAGGTCGGTCTAAATTAGGGTTCCGACCTCAGACGACGCCTAAGGTTATGTTTAGGGCTAAAAGTTAGGTTTACGGTTCGAAAAATTAGGGTTACGAACGCACTTTAAATCTCTGGTTATGTTTAGGGCTGGGAATTAGGTTTAGGGTTCTAAGAATTAGGTTTAGGGCTAACGGTTAAGTTTTAGGGTTAGGTTTAGGGCTCCCAACACAAGGGCTAGAAAAATGGTTATGTTTAGGGCTCCAACCACGAGAGCTAGATAAATGGTTATGTTTAGGGCTTAGAAATGGAAACCTGCGGTTATGTTTTAGGGTTCAGGAATGGAGAGCGCACCAAATGCTATTTAGGGCTAAGGGTACAGACTAAATTAAAGCCCTCTTTAGCCCGGCGACATCCTAAATAGTGAGACACGTCATCAGTAGTAAACCATAGAATCACAGGGTGTTTCAGCCTTTCATTACTATACACCCTCATCCATGGCGGCTAGCCGTAGGGCGATCACTCCTCGGCTCGTGTCCCATAGCCAATTGGATAAACAATTTATTCATTTATTTATTTACTAAGATAAAAGATAATTATTTAAAAGAACAAATTATTTATTTATTTACTTATTAGGATGAAGATCATTTTTTTAAGAAAATGATCCTCTTGATTTATTTATTCATTAAAGTAAATGATTACATTTAGAGTCCTATTTAGTAAAATGATTGCTTTAAAGTCCTATTTACAATAATAAGATATTATAGCAGCATGATAATAGAATAAATAATTTATTTATTTAAATATTAAGATAAAACATTTTTTTAAGGAAAATAATCCTATTAATTGACTGAGTGAGATAAATGTCTAAATTTAAAGTCCTATTTACCACTATGGTGTTAAAGCTGCACATTACTATCATACCTGAACCGTAGTACAATAAACATTTTCAACACGTTTACACAAGGTGAAGACAGGTAGAAGACCATGACTCACCTCTCTGCCAGTGGCCCTTTTTGTTAACACCGCCAGGTTTCAGGGACCACTCGGGCAGAGTGCTGGGCCTCGCGCAGTGTGTGTTGAGCCCACGGATCCCAGCGGATGACCCCGAACCAGGTCAACAAGCTTCTACTGGGCAGCCCTCTAGGAAAAATCTCTCAAAAAGACAGTATAATTCCCAGCCAAGTTAAGCTTTTTTCAGTGGGAGGCCAGTCCAGATCCTTAGTCGGCCTAATTTTCTCACTGAGGGTGAATTTTCACTTTATCTTGTAGTTTATGTATTTTATTGTGGCTAACACGTCGGCGAAAACGCTTTCTCTCTATCTTTTGTCGTTTTGGAGTTATTAGTTAAGATGTACTCCAAAATTGACTTTATGGGCGGAGTTATGTAAATTATAGGCCTAAAACCTCTTAACCGCCACTCAAGTAGTTGGAATTGGGTCAAAGCCCGTCTAAAGTTGAATTTAACGGGATTTTGGATCGCTGCTAAGGTAAGAGTTTAATGATTTAAATTAAAATAGCTAATACACGCCTCTAATTTAAAGTTCAAGCCAAAGTTTCAGGTCTAAACATTTTTTTTAGCAGGATGGAGCATAGTTACGATCTCACCCTTATTTTTAATTATATAAATCTAATCCGTGATTATTTACCTATTTGGAAGATTAATTAAGTTATTGTGAATTAAAGTAATTTTAGGCCTAATAACCTACGACGCCTATTTCTTCACTTGAATATGTCTTCATGCCTGAGCTTTAACGCTCTGAACGGGGTAAAGATTGGACCGGCGGGTGACTGTCTTAGGTCACACAAGGCCAGCGGAGATCCATAAGGGGCTAACGGAGGCAAGCATCGGACTGGTGGTTGAGGCACGCAACCAGAGCCTAAGCTAACGATCGCCTTTCGCCTGCAGGGTGGGCAAGACCTCTGAGGGTGGCATGAAATCCTGGGTCATTCTTGGCCTTTCTCCTCGGTATTCTGCGTCGAGGGCGGCAGACCCCTACACTGGATTCGGGCTAGTCCCAAACCGTGCTCCGGAAGCGTAACCCATAACCCTTAACGCCGTAATGCGCTTACGCCCCAGGTCTCTCCCATATCTCTCGCGCTTAGGTCTCTGCGCCTCTCTGATCACCCGTAACGTGCCGACCAATCGCTACGGCACGTGCTCATGAATAAGCAGCGAAACTGTCGCCCCCAACTAATAGGGTGCCTCGGTGGGTGTCTATATCGAGACATTAGGTTTTGTTTATTTTATTGAGGTTAACAGTTAAAGTTTTTTAACCTCTGCCCACCAGGATCACGCGCCACGTGGAGATGGCTTCCAACAAGGTGCCCGAGGGCGGCACTGGCTGGGTTAGGTTAGGGGAAAAAAAGGCCGTGCTTCTGGGAGTGACCCAGAAACAACGTTGTGCACGGGCCTGCCACTCGGGCCTCGTCTTCGGCCACCACCATCACGGCGAACGAAAAAACATCGCCTGTCTAAAGTTATGAGCTTAAAGCGCTCTTCTAGAGTTGGAGGTCGGTCTAAATTAGGGTTCCGACCTCAGACGACGCCTAAGGTTATGTTTAGGGCTAAAAGTTAGGTTTACGGTTCGAAAAATTAGGGTTACGAACGCACTTTAAATCTCTGGTTATGTTTAGGGCTGGGAATTAGGTTTAGGGTTCTAAGAATTAGGTTTAGGGCTAACGGTTAAGTTTTAGGGTTAGGTTTAGGGCTCCCAACACAAGGGCTAGAAAAATGGTTATGTTTAGGGCTCCAACCACGAGAGCTAGATAAATGGTTATGTTTAGGGCTTAGAAATGGAAACCTGCGGTTATGTTTTAGGGTTCAGGAATGGAGAGCGCACCAAATGCTATTTAGGGCTAAGGGTACAGACTAAATTAAAGCCCTCTTTAGCCCGGCGACATCCTAAATAGTGAGACACGTCATCAGTAGTAAACCATAGAATCACAGGGTGTTTCAGCCTTTCATTACTATACACCCTCATCCATGGCGGCTAGCCGTAGGGCGATCACTCCTCGGCTCGTGTCCCATAGCCAATTGGATAAACAATTTATTCATTTATTTATTTACTAAGATAAAAGATAATTATTTAAAAGAACAAATTATTTATTTATTTACTTATTAGGATGAAGATCATTTTTTTAAGAAAATGATCCTCTTGATTTATTTATTCATTAAAGTAAATGATTACATTTAGAGTCCTATTTAGTAAAATGATTGCTTTAAAGTCCTATTTACAATAATAAGATATTATAGCAGCATGATAATAGAATAAATAATTTATTTATTTAAATATTAAGATAAAACATTTTTTTAAGGAAAATAATCCTATTAATTGACTGAGTGAGATAAATGTCTAAATTTAAAGTCCTATTTACCACTATGGTGTTAAAGCTGCACATTACTATCATACCTGAACCGTAGTACAATAAACATTTTCAACACGTTTACACAAGGTGAAGACAGGTAGAAGACCATGACTCACCTCTCTGCCAGTGGCCCTTTTTGTTAACACCGCCAGGTTTCAGGGACCACTCGGGCAGAGTGCTGGGCCTCGCGCAGTGTGTGTTGAGCCCACGGATCCCAGCGGATGACCCCGAACCAGGTCAACAAGCTTCTACTGGGCAGCCCTCTAGGAAAAATCTCTCAAAAAGACAGTATAATTCCCAGCCAAGTTAAGCTTTTTTCAGTGGGAGGCCAGTCCAGATCCTTAGTCGGCCTAATTTTCTCACTGAGGGTGAATTTTCACTTTATCTTGTAGTTTATGTATTTTATTGTGGCTAACACGTCGGCGAAAACGCTTTCTCTCTATCTTTTGTCGTTTTGGAGTTATTAGTTAAGATGTACTCCAAAATTGACTTTATGGGCGGAGTTATGTAAATTATAGGCCTAAAACCTCTTAACCGCCACTCAAGTAGTTGGAATTGGGTCAAAGCCCGTCTAAAGTTGAATTTAACGGGATTTTGGATCGCTGCTAAGGTAAGAGTTTAATGATTTAAATTAAAATAGCTAATACACGCCTCTAATTTAAAGTTCAAGCCAAAGTTTCAGGTCTAAACATTTTTTTTAGCAGGATGGAGCATAGTTACGATCTCACCCTTATTTTTAATTATATAAATCTAATCCGTGATTATTTACCTATTTGGAAGATTAATTAAGTTATTGTGAATTAAAGTAATTTTAGGCCTAATAACCTACGACGCCTATTTCTTCACTTGAATATGTCTTCATGCCTGAGCTTTAACGCTCTGAACGGGGTAAAGATTGGACCGGCGGGTGACTGTCTTAGGTCACACAAGGCCAGCGGAGATCCATAAGGGGCTAACGGAGGCAAGCATCGGACTGGTGGTTGAGGCACGCAACCAGAGCCTAAGCTAACGATCGCCTTTCGCCTGCAGGGTGGGCAAGACCTCTGAGGGTGGCATGAAATCCTGGGTCATTCTTGGCCTTTCTCCTCGGTATTCTGCGTCGAGGGCGG
Source organism: Tachysurus vachellii (assembly GCF_030014155.1). Taxonomy (NCBI): domain Eukaryota; kingdom Metazoa; phylum Chordata; class Actinopteri; order Siluriformes; family Bagridae; genus Tachysurus; species Tachysurus vachellii. Next base: position 7,336 of record NW_026869657.1, read on the forward strand.
CAGACCCCTACACTGGATTCGGGCTAGTCCCAAACCGTGCTCCGGAAGCGTAACCCATAACCCTTAACGCCGTAATGCGCTTACGCCCCAGGTCTCTCCCATATCTCTCGCGCTTAGGTCTCTGCGCCTCTCTGATCACCCGTAACGTGCCGACCAATCGCTACGGCACGTGCTCATGAATAAGCAGCGAAACTGTCGCCCCCAACTAATAGGGTGCCTCGGTGGGTGTCTATATCGAGACATTAGGTTTTGTTTATTTTATTGAGGTTAACAGTTAAAGTTTTTTAACCTCTGCCCACCAGGATCACGCGCCACGTGGAGATGGCTTCCAACAAGGTGCCCGAGGGCGGCACTGGCTGGGTTAGGTTAGGGGAAAAAAAGGCCGTGCTTCTGGGAGTGACCCAGAAACAACGTTGTGCACGGGCCTGCCACTCGGGCCTCGTCTTCGGCCACCACCATCACGGCGAACGAAAAAACATCGCCTGTCTAAAGTTATGAGCTTAAAGCGCTCTTCTAGAGTTGGAGGTCGGTCTAAATTAGGGTTCCGACCTCAGACGACGCCTAAGGTTATGTTTAGGGCTAAAAGTTAGGTTTACGGTTCGAAAAATTAGGGTTACGAACGCACTTTAAATCTCTGGTTATGTTTAGGGCTGGGAATTAGGTTTAGGGTTCTAAGAATTAGGTTTAGGGCTAACGGTTAAGTTTTAGGGTTAGGTTTAGGGCTCCCAACACAAGGGCTAGAAAAATGGTTATGTTTAGGGCTCCAACCACGAGAGCTAGATAAATGGTTATGTTTAGGGCTTAGAAATGGAAACCTGCGGTTATGTTTTAGGGTTCAGGAATGGAGAGCGCACCAAATGCTATTTAGGGCTAAGGGTACAGACTAAATTAAAGCCCTCTTTAGCCCGGCGACATCCTAAATAGTGAGACACGTCATCAGTAGTAAACCATAGAATCACAGGGTGTTTCAGCCTTTCATTACTATACACCCTCATCCATGGCGGCTAGCCGTAGGGCGATCACTCCTCGGCTCGTGTCCCATAGCCAATTGGATAAACAATTTATTCATTTATTTATTTACTAAGATAAAAGATAATTATTTAAAAGAACAAATTATTTATTTATTTACTTATTAGGATGAAGATCATTTTTTTAAGAAAATGATCCTCTTGATTTATTTATTCATTAAAGTAAATGATTACATTTAGAGTCCTATTTAGTAAAATGATTGCTTTAAAGTCCTATTTACAATAATAAGATATTATAGCAGCATGATAATAGAATAAATAATTTATTTATTTAAATATTAAGATAAAACATTTTTTTAAGGAAAATAATCCTATTAATTGACTGAGTGAGATAAATGTCTAAATTTAAAGTCCTATTTACCACTATGGTGTTAAAGCTGCACATTACTATCATACCTGAACCGTAGTACAATAAACATTTTCAACACGTTTACACAAGGTGAAGACAGGTAGAAGACCATGACTCACCTCTCTGCCAGTGGCCCTTTTTGTTAACACCGCCAGGTTTCAGGGACCACTCGGGCAGAGTGCTGGGCCTCGCGCAGTGTGTGTTGAGCCCACGGATCCCAGCGGATGACCCCGAACCAGGTCAACAAGCTTCTACTGGGCAGCCCTCTAGGAAAAATCTCTCAAAAAGACAGTATAATTCCCAGCCAAGTTAAGCTTTTTTCAGTGGGAGGCCAGTCCAGATCCTTAGTCGGCCTAATTTTCTCACTGAGGGTGAATTTTCACTTTATCTTGTAGTTTATGTATTTTATTGTGGCTAACACGTCGGCGAAAACGCTTTCTCTCTATCTTTTGTCGTTTTGGAGTTATTAGTTAAGATGTACTCCAAAATTGACTTTATGGGCGGAGTTATGTAAATTATAGGCCTAAAACCTCTTAACCGCCACTCAAGTAGTTGGAATTGGGTCAAAGCCCGTCTAAAGTTGAATTTAACGGGATTTTGGATCGCTGCTAAGGTAAGAGTTTAATGATTTAAATTAAAATAGCTAATACACGCCTCTAATTTAAAGTTCAAGCCAAAGTTTCAGGTCTAAACATTTTTTTTAGCAGGATGGAGCATAGTTACGATCTCACCCTTATTTTTAATTATATAAATCTAATCCGTGATTATTTACCTATTTGGAAGATTAATTAAGTTATTGTGAATTAAAGTAATTTTAGGCCTAATAACCTACGACGCCTATTTCTTCACTTGAATATGTCTTCATGCCTGAGCTTTAACGCTCTGAACGGGGTAAAGATTGGACCGGCGGGTGACTGTCTTAGGTCACACAAGGCCAGCGGAGATCCATAAGGGGCTAACGGAGGCAAGCATCGGACTGGTGGTTGAGGCACGCAACCAGAGCCTAAGCTAACGATCGCCTTTCGCCTGCAGGGTGGGCAAGACCTCTGAGGGTGGCATGAAATCCTGGGTCATTCTTGGCCTTTCTCCTCGGTATTCTGCGTCGAGGGCGGCAGACCCCTACACTGGATTCGGGCTAGTCCCAAACCGTGCTCCGGAAGCGTAACCCATAACCCTTAACGCCGTAATGCGCTTACGCCCCAGGTCTCTCCCATATCTCTCGCGCTTAGGTCTCTGCGCCTCTCTGATCACCCGTAACGTGCCGACCAATCGCTACGGCACGTGCTCATGAATAAGCAGCGAAACTGTCGCCCCCAACTAATAGGGTGCCTCGGTGGGTGTCTATATCGAGACATTAGGTTTTGTTTATTTTATTGAGGTTAACAGTTAAAGTTTTTTAACCTCTGCCCACCAGGATCACGCGCCACGTGGAGATGGCTTCCAACAAGGTGCCCGAGGGCGGCACTGGCTGGGTTAGGTTAGGGGAAAAAAAGGCCGTGCTTCTGGGAGTGACCCAGAAACAACGTTGTGCACGGGCCTGCCACTCGGGCCTCGTCTTCGGCCACCACCATCACGGCGAACGAAAAAACATCGCCTGTCTAAAGTTATGAGCTTAAAGCGCTCTTCTAGAGTTGGAGGTCGGTCTAAATTAGGGTTCCGACCTCAGACGACGCCTAAGGTTATGTTTAGGGCTAAAAGTTAGGTTTACGGTTCGAAAAATTAGGGTTACGAACGCACTTTAAATCTCTGGTTATGTTTAGGGCTGGGAATTAGGTTTAGGGTTCTAAGAATTAGGTTTAGGGCTAACGGTTAAGTTTTAGGGTTAGGTTTAGGGCTCCCAACACAAGGGCTAGAAAAATGGTTATGTTTAGGGCTCCAACCACGAGAGCTAGATAAATGGTTATGTTTAGGGCTTAGAAATGGAAACCTGCGGTTATGTTTTAGGGTTCAGGAATGGAGAGCGCACCAAATGCTATTTAGGGCTAAGGGTACAGACTAAACTAAAGCCCTCTTTAGCCCGGCGACATCCTAAATAGTGAGACACGTCATCAGTAGTAAACCATAGAATCACAGGGTGTTTCAGCCTTTCATTACTATACACCCTCATCCATGGCGGCTAGCCGTAGGGCGATCACTCCTCGGCTCGTGTCCCATAGCCAATTGGATAAACAATTTATTTATTTATTTATTTATTTATTAAGATAAAAGATAATTATTTAAAAGAACAAATTATTTATTTATTTACTTATTAGGATGAAGATCATTTTTTTAAGAAAATGATCCTCTTGATTTATTTATTCATTAAAGTAAATGATTACATTTAGAGTCCTATTTAGTAAAATGATTGCTTTAAAGTCCTATTTACAATAATAAGATATTATAGCAGCATGATAATAGAATAAATAATTTATTTATTTAAATATTAAGATAAAACATTTTTTTAAGGAAAATAATCCTATTAATTGACTGAGTGAGATAAATGTCTAAATTTAAAGTCCTATTTACCACTATGGTGTTAAAGCTGCACATTACTATCATACCTGAACCGTAGTACAATAAACATTTTCAACACGTTTACACAAGGTGAAGACAGGTAGAAGACCATGACTCACCTCTCTGCCAGTGGCCCTTTTTGTTAACACCGCCAGGTTTCAGGGACCACTCGGGCAGAGTGCTGGGCCTCGCGCAGTGTGTGTTGAGCCCACGGATCCCAGCGGATGACCCCGAACCAGGTCAACAAGCTTCTACTGGGCAGCCCTCTAGGAAAAATCTCTCAAAAAGACAGTATAATTCCCAGCCAAGTTAAGCTTTTTTCAGTGGGAGGCCAGTCCAGATCCTTAGTCGGCCTAATTTTCTCACTGAGGGTGAATTTTCACTTTATCTTGTAGTTTATGTATTTTATTGTGGCTAACACGTCGCCGAAAACGCTTTCTCTCTATCTTTTGTCGTTTTGGAGTTATTAGTTAAGATGTACTCCAAAATTGACTTTATGGGCGGAGTTATGTAAATTATAGGCCTAAAACCTCTTAACCGCCACTCAAGTAGTTGGAATTGGGTCAAAGCCCGTCTAAAGTTGAATTTAACGGGATTTTGGATCGCTGCTAAGGTAAGAGTTTAATGATTTAAATTAAAATAGCTAATACACGCCTCTAATTTAAAGTTCAAGCCAAAGTTTCAGGTCTAAACATTTTTTTAGCAGGATGGAGCATAGTTACGATCTCACCCTTAATTTTAATTATATAAATCTAATCCGTGATTATTTACCTATTTGGAAGATTAATTAAGTTATTGTGAATTAAAGTAATTTTAGGCCTAATAACCTACGACGCCTATTTCTTCACTTGAATATGTCTTCATGCCTGAGCTTTAACGCTCTGAACGGGGTAAAGATTGGACCGGCGGGTGACTGTCTTAGGTCACACAAGGCCAGCGGAGATCCATAAGGGGCTAACGGAGGCAAGCATCGGACTGGTGGTTGAGGCACGCAACCAGAGCCTAAGCTAACGATCGCCTTTCGCCTGCAGGGTGGGCAAGACCTCTGAGGGTGGCATGAAATCCTGGGTCATTCTTGGCCTTTCTCCTCGGTATTCTGCGTCGAGGGCGGCAGACCCCTACACTGGATTCGGGCTAGTCCCAAACCGTGCTCCGGAAGCGTAACCCATAACCCTTAACGCCGTAATGCGCTTACGCCCCAGGTCTCTCCCATATCTCTCGCGCTTAGGTCTCTGCGCCTCTCTGATCACCCGTAACGTGCCGACCAATCGCTACGGCACGTGCTCATGAATAAGCAGCGAAACTGTCGCCCCCAACTAATAGGGTGCCTCGGTGGGTGTCTATATCGAGACATTAGGTTTTGTTTATTTTATTGAGGTTAACAGTTAAAGTTTTTTAACCTCTGCCCACCAGGGTCACGCGCCACGTGGAGATGGCTTCCAACAAGGTGTCCGAGGGCGGCACTGGCTGGGTTAGGTTAGGGGAAAAAAAGGCCGTGCTTCTGGGAGTAACCCAGAAACAACGTTGTGCACGGGCCTGCCACTCGGGCCTCGTTTTCGGCCACCACCATCACGGCGAACGAAAAAACATCGCCTGTCTAAAGTTATGAGCTTAAAGCGCTCTTCTAGAGTTGGAGGTCGGTCTAAATTAGGGTTCCGACCTCAGACGACGCCTAAGGTTATGTTTAGGGCTAAAAGTTAGGTTTACGGTTCGAAAAATTAGGGTTACGAACGCACTTTAAATCTCTGGTTATGTTTAGGGCTGGGAATTAGGTTTAGGGTTCTAAGAATTAGGTTTAGGGCTAACGGTTAAGTTTTAGGGTTAGGTTTAGGGCTCCCAACACAAGGGCTAGAAAAATGGTTATGTTTAGGGCTCCAACCACGAGAGCTAGATAAATGGTTATGTTTAGGGCTTAGAAATGGAAACCTGCGGTTATGTTTTAGGGTTCAGGAATGGAGAGCGCACCAAATGCTATTTAGGGCTAAGGGTACAGACTAAACTAAAGCCCTCTTTAGCCCGGCGACATCCTAAATAGTGAGACACGTCATCAGTAGTAAACCATAGAATCACAGGGTGTTTCAGCCTTTCATTACTATACACCCTCATCCATGGCGGCTAGCCGTAGGGCGATCACTCCTCGGCTCGTGTCCCATAGCCAATTGGATAAACAATTTATTTATTTATTTATTTATTTATTAAGATAAAAGATAATTATTTAAAAGAACAAATTATTTATTTATTTACTTATTAGGATGAAGATCATTTTTTTAAGAAAATGATCCTCTTGATTTATTTATTCATTAAAGTAAATGATTACATTTAGAGTCCTATTTAGTAAAATGATTGCTTTAAAGTCCTATTTACAATAATAAGATATTATAGCAGCATGATAATAGAATAAATAATTTATTTATTTAAATATTAAGATAAAACATTTTTTTAAGGAAAATAATCCTATTAATTGACTGAGTGAGATAAATGTCTAAATTTAAAGTCCTATTTACCACTATGGTGTTAAAGCTGCACATTACTATCATACCTGAACCGTAGTACAATAAACATTTTCAACACGTTTACACAAGGTGAAGACAGGTAGAAGACCATGACTCACCTCTCTGCCAGTGGCCCTTTTTGTTAACACCGCCAGGTTTCAGGGACCACTCGGGCAGAGTGCTGGGCCTCGCGCAGTGTGTGTTGAGCCCACGGATCCCAGCGGATGACCCCGAACCAGGTCAACAAGCTTCTACTGGGCAGCCCTCTAGGAAAAATCTCTCAAAAAGACAGTATAATTCCCAGCCAAGTTAAGCTTTTTTCAGTGGGAGGCCAGTCCAGATCCTTAGTCGGCCTAATTTTCTCACTGAGGGTGAATTTTCACTTTATCTTGTAGTTTATGTATTTTATTGTGGCTAACACGTCGCCGAAAACGCTTTCTCTCTATCTTTTGTCGTTTTGGAGTTATTAGTTAAGATGTACTCCAAAATTGACTTTATGGGCGGAGTTATGTAAATTATAGGCCTAAAACCTCTTAACCGCCACTCAAGTAGTTGGAATTGGGTCAAAGCCCGTCTAAAGTTGAATTTAACGGGATTTTGGATCGCTGCTAAGGTAAGAGTTTAATGATTTAAATTAAAATAGCTAATACACGCCTCTAATTTAAAGTTCAAGCCAAAGTTTCAGGTCTAAACATTTTTTTAGCAGGATGGAGCATAGTTACGATCTCACCCTTAATTTTAATTATATAAATCTAATCCGTGATTATTTACCTATTTGGAAGATTAATTAAGTTATTGTGAATTAAAGTAATTTTAGGCCTAATAACCTACGACGCCTATTTCTTCACTTGAATATGTCTTCATGCCTGAGCTTTAACGCTCTGAACGGGGTAAAGATTGGACCGGCGGGTGACTGTCTTAGGTCACACAAGGCCAGCGGAGATCCATAAGGGGCTAACGGAGGCAAGCATCGGACTGGTGGTTGAGGCACGCAACCAGAGCCTAAGCTAACGATCGCCTTTCGCCTGCAGGGTGGGCAAGACCTCTGAGGGTGGCATGAAATCCTGGGTCATTCTTGGCCTTTCTCCTCGGTATTCTGCGTCGAGGGCGGCAGACCCCTACACTGGATTCGGGCTAGTCCCAAACCGTGCTCCGGAAGCGTAACCCATAACCCTTAACGCCGTAATGCGCTTACGCCCCAGGTCTCTCCCATATCTCTCGCGCTTAGGTCTCTGCGCCTCTCTGATCACCCGTAACGTGCCGACCAATCGCTACGGCACGTGCTCATGAATAAGCAGCGAAACTGTCGCCCCCAACTAATAGGGTGCCTCGGTGGGTGTCTATATCGAGACATTAGGTTTTGTTTATTTTATTGAGGTTAACAGTTAAAGTTTTTTAACCTCTGCCCACCAGGGTCACGCGCCACGTGGAGATGGCTTCCAACAAGGTGTCCGAGGGCGGCACTGGCTGGGTTAGGTTAGGGGAAAAAAAGGCCGTGCTTCTGGGAGTAACCCAGAAACAACGTTGTGCACGGGCCTGCCACTCGGGCCTCGTTTTCGGCCACCACCATCACGGCGAACGAAAAAACATCGCCTGTCTAAAGTTATGAGCTTAAAGCGCTCTTCTAGAGTTGGAGGTCGGTCTAAATTAGGGTTCCGACCTCAGACGACGCCTAAGGTTATGTTTAGGGCTAAAAGTTAGGTTTACGGTTCGAAAAATTAGGGTTACGAACGCACTTTAAATCTCTGGTTATGTTTAGGGCTGGGAATTAGGTTTAGGGTTCTAAGAATTAGGTTTAGGGCTAACGGTTAAGTTTTAGGGTTAGGTTTAGGGCTCCCAACACAAGGGCTAGAAAAATGGTTATGTTTAGGGCTCCAACCACGAGAGCTAGATAAATGGTTATGTTTAGGGCTTAGAAATGGAAACCTGCGGTTATGTTTTAGGGTTCAGGAATGGAGAGCGCACCAAATGCTATTTAGGGCTAAGGGTACAGACTAAACTAAAGCCCTCTTTAGCCCGGCGACATCCTAAATAGTGAGACACGTCATCAGTAGTAAACCATAGAATCACAGGGTGTTTCAGCCTTTCATTACTATACACCCTCATCCATGGCGGCTAGCCGTAGGGCGATCACTCCTCGGCTCGTGTCCCATAGCCAATTGGATAAACAATTTATTTATTTATTTATTTATTTATTAAGATAAAAGATAATTATTTAAAAGAACAAATTATTTATTTATTTACTTATTAGGATGAAGATCATTTTTTTAAGAAAATGATCCTCTTGATTTATTTATTCATTAAAGTAAATGATTACATTTAGAGTCCTATTTAGTAAAATGATTGCTTTAAAGTCCTATTTACAATAATAAGATATTATAGCAGCATGATAATAGAATAAATAATTTATTTATTTAAATATTAAGATAAAACATTTTTTTAAGGAAAATAATCCTATTAATTGACTGAGTGAGATAAATGTCTAAATTTAAAGTCCTATTTACCACTATGGTGTTAAAGCTGCACATTACTATCATACCTGAACCGTAGTACAATAAACATTTTCAACACGTTTACACAAGGTGAAGACAGGTAGAAGACCATGACTCACCTCTCTGCCAGTGGCCCTTTTTGTTAACACCGCCAGGTTTCAGGGACCACTCGGGCAGAGTGCTGGGCCTCGCGCAGTGTGTGTTGAGCCCACGGATCCCAGCGGATGACCCCGAACCAGGTCAACAAGCTTCTACTGGGCAGCCCTCTAGGAAAAATCTCTCAAAAAGACAGTATAATTCCCAGCCAAGTTAAGCTTTTTTCAGTGGGAGGCCAGTCCAGATCCTTAGTCGGCCTAATTTTCTCACTGAGGGTGAATTTTCACTTTATCTTGTAGTTTATGTATTTTATTGTGGCTAACACGTCGCCGAAAACGCTTTCTCTCTATCTTTTGTCGTTTTGGAGTTATTAGTTAAGATGTACTCCAAAATTGACTTTATGGGCGGAGTTATGTAAATTATAGGCCTAAAACCTCTTAACCGCCACTCAAGTAGTTGGAATTGGGTCAAAGCCCGTCTAAAGTTGAATTTAACGGGATTTTGGATCGCTGCTAAGGTAAGAGTTTAATGATTTAAATTAAAATAGCTAATACACGCCTCTAATTTAAAGTTCAAGCCAAAGTTTCAGGTCTAAACATTTTTTTAGCAGGATGGAGCATAGTTACGATCTCACCCTTAATTTTAATTATATAAATCTAATCCGTGATTATTTACCTATTTGGAAGATTAATTAAGTTATTGTGAATTAAAGTAATTTTAGGCCTAATAACCTACGACGCCTATTTCTTCACTTGAATATGTCTTCATGCCTGAGCTTTAACGCTCTGAACGGGGTAAAGATTGGACCGGCGGGTGACTGTCTTAGGTCACACAAGGCCAGCGGAGATCCATAAGGGGCTAACGGAGGCAAGCATCGGACTGGTGGTTGAGGCACGCAACCAGAGCCTAAGCTAACGATCGCCTTTCGCCTGCAGGGTGGGCAAGACCTCTGAGGGTGGCATGAAATCCTGGGTCATTCTTGGCCTTTCTCCTCGGTATTCTGCGTCGAGGGCGGCAGACCCCTACACTGGATTCGGGCTAGTCCCAAACCGTGCTCCGGAAGCGTAACCCATAACCCTTAACGCCGTAATGCGCTTACGCCCCAGGTCTCTCCCATATCTCTCGCGCTTAGGTCTCTGCGCCTCTCTGATCACCCGTAACGTGCCGACCAATCGCTACGGCACGTGCTCATGAATAAGCAGCGAAACTGTCGCCCCCAACTAATAGGGTGCCTCGGTGGGTGTCTATATCGAGACATTAGGTTTTGTTTATTTTATTGAGGTTAACAGTTAAAGTTTTTTAACCTCTGCCCACCAGGGTCACGCGCCACGTGGAGATGGCTTCCAACAAGGTGTCCGAGGGCGGCACTGGCTGGGTTAGGTTAGGGGAAAAAAAGGCCGTGCTTCTGGGAGTAACCCAGAAACAACGTTGTGCACGGGCCTGCCACTCGGGCCTCGTTTTCGGCCACCACCATCACGGCGAACGAAAAAACATCGCCTGTCTAAAGTTATGAGCTTAAAGCGCTCTTCTAGAGTTGGAGGTCGGTCTAAATTAGGGTTCCGACCTCAGACGACGCCTAAGGTTATGTTTAGGGCTAAAAGTTAGGTTTACGGTTCGAAAAATTAGGGTTACGAACGCACTTTAAATCTCTGGTTATGTTTAGGGCTGGGAATTAGGTTTAGGGTTCTAAGAATTAGGTTTAGGGCTAACGGTTAAGTTTTAGGGTTAGGTTTAGGGCTCCCAACACAAGGGCTAGAAAAATGGTTATGTTTAGGGCTCCAACCACGAGAGCTAGATAAATGGTTATGTTTAGGGCTTAGAAATGGAAACCTGCGGTTATGTTTTAGGGTTCAGGAATGGAGAGCGCACCAAATGCTATTTAGGGCTAAGGGTACAGACTAAACTAAAGCCCTCTTTAGCCCGGCGACATCCTAAATAGTGAGACACGTCATCAGTAGTAAACCATAGAATCACAGGGTGTTTCAGCCTTTCATTACTATACACCCTCATCCATGGCGGCTAGCCGTAGGGCGATCACTCCTCGGCTCGTGTCCCATAGCCAATTGGATAAACAATTTATTTATTTATTTATTTATTTATTAAGATAAAAGATAATTATTTAAAAGAACAAATTATTTATTTATTTACTTATTAGGATGAAGATCATTTTTTTAAGAAAATGATCCTCTTGATTTATTTATTCATTAAAGTAAATGATTACATTTAGAGTCCTATTTAGTAAAATGATTGCTTTAAAGTCCTATTTACAATAATAAGATATTATAGCAGCATGATAATAGAATAAATAATTTATTTATTTAAATATTAAGATAAAACATTTTTTTAAGGAAAATAATCCTATTAATTGACTGAGTGAGATAAATGTCTAAATTTAAAGTCCTATTTACCACTATGGTGTTAAAGCTGCACATTACTATCATACCTGAACCGTAGTACAATAAACATTTTCAACACGTTTACACAAGGTGAAGACAGGTAGAAGACCATGACTCACCTCTCTGCCAGTGGCCCTTTTTGTTAACACCGCCAGGTTTCAGGGACCACTCGGGCAGAGTGCTGGGCCTCGCGCAGTGTGTGTTGAGCCCACGGATCCCAGCGGATGACCCCGAACCAGGTCAACAAGCTTCTACTGGGCAGCCCTCTAGGAAAAATCTCTCAAAAAGACAGTATAATTCCCAGCCAAGTTAAGCTTTTTTCAGTGGGAGGCCAGTCCAGATCCTTAGTCGGCCTAATTTTCTCACTGAGGGTGAATTTTCACTTTATCTTGTAGTTTATGTATTTTATTGTGGCTAACACGTCGCCGAAAACGCTTTCTCTCTATCTTTTGTCGTTTTGGAGTTATTAGTTAAGATGTACTCCAAAATTGACTTTATGGGCGGAGTTATGTAAATTATAGGCCTAAAACCTCTTAACCGCCACTCAAGTAGTTGGAATTGGGTCAAAGCCCGTCTAAAGTTGAATTTAACGGGATTTTGGATCGCTGCTAAGGTAAGAGTTTAATGATTTAAATTAAAATAGCTAATACACGCCTCTAATTTAAAGTTCAAGCCAAAGTTTCAGGTCTAAACATTTTTTTAGCAGGATGGAGCATAGTTACGATCTCACCCTTAATTTTAATTATATAAATCTAATCCGTGATTATTTACCTATTTGGAAGATTAATTAAGTTATTGTGAATTAAAGTAATTTTAGGCCTAATAACCTACGACGCCTATTTCTTCACTTGAATATGTCTTCATGCCTGAGCTTTAACGCTCTGAACGGGGTAAAGATTGGACCGGCGGGTGACTGTCTTAGGTCACACAAGGCCAGCGGAGATCCATAAGGGGCTAACGGAGGCAAGCATCGGACTGGTGGTTGAGGCACGCAACCAGAGCCTAAGCTAACGATCGCCTTTCGCCTGCAGGGTGGGCAAGACCTCTGAGGGTGGCATGAAATCCTGGGTCATTCTTGGCCTTTCTCCTCGGTATTCTGCGTCGAGGGCGGCAGACCCCTACACTGGATTCGGGCTAGTCCCAAACCGTGCTCCGGAAGCGTAACCCATAACCCTTAACGCCGTAATGCGCTTACGCCCCAGGTCTCTCCCATATCTCTCGCGCTTAGGTCTCTGCGCCTCTCTGATCACCCGTAACGTGCCGACCAATCGCTACGGCACGTGCTCATGAATAAGCAGCGAAACTGTCGCCCCCAACTAATAGGGTGCCTCGGTGGGTGTCTATATCGAGACATTAGGTTTTGTTTATTTTATTGAGGTTAACAGTTAAAGTTTTTTAACCTCTGCCCACCAGGTCACGCGCCACGTGGAGATGGCTTCCAACAAGGTGTCCGAGGGCGGCACTGGCTGGGTTAGGTTAGGGGAAAAAAAGGCCGTGCTTCTGGGAGTAACCCAGAAACAACGTTGTGCACGGGCCTGCCACTCGGGCCTCGTTTTCGGCCACCACCATCACGGCGAACGAAAAAACATCGCCTGTCTAAAGTTATGAGCTTAAAGCGCTCTTCTAGAGTTGGAGGTCGGTCTAAATTAGGGTTCCGACCTCAGACGACGCCTAAGGTTATGTTTAGGGCTAAAAGTTAGGTTTACGGTTCGAAAAATTAGGGTTACGAACGCACTTTAAATCTCTGGTTATGTTTAGGGCTGGGAATTAGGTTTAGGGTTCTAAGAATTAGGTTTAGGGCTAACGGTTAAGTTTTAGGGTTAGGTTTAGGGCTCCCAACACAAGGGCTAGAAAAATGGTTATGTTTAGGGCTCCAACCACGAGAGCTAGATAAATGGTTATGTTTAGGGCTTAGAAATGGAAACCTGCGGTTAGGGTTAGGGTTAGGGTTAGGGTTAGGGTTAGGTTTTTGAAAGTATACAATGACTCCCCCCATCACAGGGTCTTAACCTGCGCGGTTTGAATAGGGAGACAAGGGAAAGGCACGGGCCGACGCATGTTATTGCACAGCTATCGCTCTGTCAGAACTTTGTTTTGGTTGAGACCCCACTGGGTTTTTGAGATAACAAGGGAGGTGAGCCACCGGAATGAGTGGGTCAATCTCCACTGTCAGCAAGTTTTAAGGTTTTTAGTTCAGGTATGTTTACATTTATTTATTTATTTTTTATTCATGTATTTATTTAAAAAAAACATTTTAGAATTATTGGCCTATTTAAGGAATTAAAAACAAACATTTTATGAATTTTAGGACACATCATCAGCAGTGCACCTCAGATTCACCGGGCGTTTCGGCCTTTGATCACTGTACACCCTCCTCTGAGGCGGCCAGCCATAGGTTGATCAAGCCTTGGCTTGTGTCCCATGTCCAATCAGAAGTTGACTAATGCTAAAGCTAAGTAACTCCTCCGTATTGGTGGAGTCAATGAACTATTTTGCCTATTAACCTATTTTATCTATGTATTTATTCATTTATTTATTTATTTATTTATACCATCTATCATTTAGTCCTAAAAGATGAGAGCGGATGTGAAGGAGAGCAGAGTGAGTTTAGGCGTGAAAATTGTGTTTAGAGTGAGTTTAGGTGTGAAAATGGTTAAGCTTTAGCTACCAGCAATACACTATCTTTCCCTATCTTATTTTAGTTTCTCCTATTTATTGTTATGATTGTAGACAGTAATAGTGGCAAAATTACAGCGCCAAGATTACTTGAGTAGTGTTTCTATCCAACTGTTCGCCAGACTATTTTCTAAGAAACTTAAAACCTTAGGAAGGTAATCTGGTGTGAGTGCAGTGAGGTGCATGATGGACTGTCGTGTGGTTGGTGCTAGCCACCGGTAGAAGACTTGGCCCCATTTAAGGTCTGTTGGCCTCAGACCACCGCCCTGCGTGCTGTCCCAGTGGACCCAGGGAGGCCGGCAACTTACCTCACCCCCCCCAGAACGTCTCTCGTTAACACCGCAAGGTTTCCCGAGACAACCGGGCAGGGTCAGCGAACGTGTCCGTGAAAGGAGTCCAACGCCGTCCTAGAAGACCCGTGGAGGCCGAAAACTCACTCCGGAGGCCGAATACTCACCCAGGGTCTGCGAACGGGTCCGACGGCCGCAGCTTACGGGTCCGGGAAGCGTGGCAGGGGCACTAGCCAAGCACCTAGGGTTAGGGTTAGGGTTAGGGTTAGGGTTAGGGAAAAAGCAAGGAACCGGTACCCCCTCTCGAGGGACCGGAAATGCACAGGCCATCCCTCGTGATTCCGCTCTCCATCGATCCCCGGGCCGTGCCTGAGAAACCGTGCTACGGGAAGATACTCCCCGTCTATTGTAGCGGACCTCCGTCCACTGCTGTTGAGCCCTATGGCTCATGAACAACCAAAACTTATCTCTGTCTGTGACAATAAAATGTTTTAAACAAATGAAAATATTGTTTTTATTGTTTTGTTATTACTTTTTTTTGGTTTTTGTATTTTTATGTTGTTTTTTTCAATTTTAAGAATGTAAAGTAACTAAATGAAATGTTTTCAATAATCCAAAACGAAAAATCAAACTAAAACAGCATCAAAACTGAAAACTCCCCAAAAAAAACTGTGCCCTGTCGCGACGTTTCGACCGCTACGGTCTTCTTCAGGCTAGGGCACAATCACCAATAATAATGGAAAAAAAAGTTTGGCTACAGGCATCAAACAATAAGGAGATGTTGCTCTGTCAAAAGCCAAACCCGAAATGAGCAGCCTCTGTTCCTCTCCCCTGTATACAGCCTCCCTCACACACACACACGCGGCCCCTCCCTTTTCTCTCCCAAATCTTTTTTGTTGGCCAAATGTTCCTTCCCTATTTTTTGTTATGAAAAATAGTAAGATATAAAACATATATAGAGCAGGGTGTTATTAATGAAAAAAAATAATGATATAACCTAATAATATATAATAAATCATAATAACAAATTCTATTATTTAATGTTATATACCGTTTTATACTTAAAATATATATATATATATATATATATATATATAAATCTATAAAAATAATATACAATATATAATATATAATATATAATATATAAAATAAGTTATACTAAATAACAAAACATATGCATATACATATGTACATGTACACATCTATACACAGAAACATATAAAAACTAGTATTAGACAAAGAAAATAAATAGATCAACATATACTTGAACGTACCCAAATAATTAGTAACTAAAACAAGCTAGGATTAAGAAATACCCCTCTTCAAAAAAAATATTAGTTTTCATACAAGTGTAAAGCCAGGAATTAGGGTTAGAGTTAGGGCTTAAGGTCGGGGCCCTACTTTAGGATTGGGGTTGGGTTTCAGGACTGAGGTTAGGATTAGGGTTGGGGTTAGGGTTGGGGTTAGGGTTAGGGTTGGGGTTGGGGTTAGGGTTAGGGTTAGGGTTAGGGTTAGGGGAAAAGACCGTGGCTCCGGGAGTGAACCAGAACCAACGTTGTGCACGGGCCTGCCACTCGGGCCTCGTTTTCGGCCACCACCGTCACGACGAACGAAAAAACATCGCCTATTTAGAGTTACGAGCTTAAAGCGCTCTTCTAGAGTTGGAGGTCGGTCTAAATTAGGGTTCCGACCTCAGACGACGCCTAAGGTTATGTTTAGGGCTAAGAGTTAGGTTTACGGTTCGAAAAATTAGGGTTACGAACGCGCTTTAAATCTCCGGTTATGTTTAGGGCTGGGAATTAGGGTTAGGGCTAACGGTTAAGTTTTAGGGTTAGGCTTAGGGCTCTAAACCCTAGGGCTAGAAACACGGTTATGTTTAGGGCTGAGAGTTAGGTGTAGGGTTCTAAAAATTAGGGTTAAGTTTAGGGTTAGGTTTTAGGGTTAGGTTTAGGGCTCCAACCACCAGAGCTAGATACATGGTTATGTTTAGGGCTTAGAAATGGAAACCTGCGGTTATGTTTTAGGGTTCAGGAATGGAGAACGCACTAAATGCTATTTAGGGCTAAGGGTACAGACTAAATTAAAGCCCTCTTTAGCCCGACGACATCCTAAATAGTGAGACACGTCATCAGTAGTAAACCATAGAGTCACAGGGTGTTTCAGCCTTTCATTACTATACACCCTCATCCATGGCGGCCAGCCGTAGGGCGATCACTCCTCGGCTCGTGTCCCATAGCCAATTGGATAAACTATTTATTTATTTATTTACTAAGATAAAAGATAATTATTTAAGAGAACAAATTATTTATTTATTTACTTATTAGGATGAAGATCATTTTTTAAGAAAATAATCTTCTTGATTTGTTTATTCATTAAGATAAATGATTACATTTAGAGTCCTATTTAGTAAACTGATTGCTTTAAAGTCCTATTTACAATAATAATATGTTAGAGCATATTAAGATAAAACAATCCTATTCATTTACTAAGTGAGATAAATGTCTAAATTTAAAGTCCTATTTACCACTATAATGTTAAAGCTGCACATTACTAACATCATACCTGAACCATCACACAATAAACATTTTCAACACGTTTAAACAAGGTGAAGACAGGTAGAAGACCATGACTCACCTCTCTGCCAGTGGCCCTTTTGTTAACACCGCCAGGTTTCCGGGACCACTCGGGCAGAGTGCTGGGCCTCGCGCCGTGTGTGTTGAGCCCACAGATCCCAGCGGATGACCCCGAACCAGGTCAACAAGCTTCTACTGGGCAGCCCTCTAGGAAAAATCTCTCAAAACGACAGTATAATTCCCAGCCAAGTTAAGCTTTTTTCAGTGGGAGGCCAGTCCAGATCCTTAATCGGCCTAATTTTCTCACTGAGGGTGAATTTTCACTTCATATCGTAGTTTATACATTTTATTATGGCTAACACGCCGCAAAAAACGCTTTTTCTCTATCTTTTGTCATTCTGGAGTTATTAGTTAAAATGTACTCCAAAATTGACTTTATGGGCGGAGTTATGCAAATTATAGGCCTGAAACCCCTTAACCACCATTTAACTGGTTGGAAATGGGTCAAAGCCCGTCTAAAGTGGAATTTAAAGAGATTTTGGATCGCTGCTAAGATAAGAGTTTACTAATTTAAATTAAAATAGCTAATAAACGCCTCTAATTTAAAGTTCAGGCCTAAGTTTCCGGTCCAAACATTATTTTAGCAGGACGGAGCGTAGTCACGATCTCCCCCTTATTTTAAACCTAATCCGTGATTAGTAACCTATTTAGAAAATTAATTCTTTTAATTAAATTAACTTTAGGCCTAATAACCTACGACGCCTATTTCTGCGCTTGAATCTCCGTATTCATGCCTGAGCTTTAACGCTCTGAACGGGGTAAGATTGGGCCGGCGGGCGCCTATTTTAGGGTCACTACAAGGCCAGCGGAGATCTATTAAGGGCAATACGAAGCGGGCATCTGCTCGGTGGTCGAGGCACGCAACCAGAGCCTAAGCTAACGATCGCCGTTCCCTTCAGGGTGGACCAGACCTCTGAGGGTGGCACGAGAAAAGTCATGGGTCATTCTTGGCCTTTCTCCTCGGTATCCTGCGTCGAGGGCGGCAGACCCCTACGCTAGATTCGGGCTAATCCCAAACCGTGCTCCGGAAACGTAACCCATGACCCTTGAGACTACGATGCGCTTACGCTTCCCGTCCCTCTTATATCCCTCGCGCTTACGCCCCGGCGCCTTTCTGTTCGGCCGCCCATAGAGCACGGATCGCCCGTGTCATTCGGCCCGATCGCTACAGCACGCGCTCATGAATGAGCATCGAAACTGTCGCCCCCAACTAATAGGGTGCCTCGGTGGGTGTCTATATCAAGACATTACGTTGTGTTTATTTTATTGAGGTTAACAGTTAAAGTTTTTTAACCTCTGCCCACCAGGATCACGCGCCACGTGGAGATGGCTTCCAACGAGGTGTCCGAGGACGGCACTGGCTGGGTTAGGTTAGGGGAAAAGACCGTGGCTCCGGGAGTGAACCAGAACCAACGTTGTGCACGGGCCTGCCACTCGGGCCTCGTTTTCGGCCACCACCGTCACGGCGAACGAAAAAACATCGCCTATTTAGAGTTACGAGCTTAAAGCGCTCTTCTAGAGTTGGAGGTCGGTCTAAATTAGGGTTCCGACCTCAGACGACGCCTAAGGTTATGTTTAGGGCTAAGAGTTAGGTTTACGGTTCGAAAATTAGGGTTACGCACGCGCTTTAAATCTCCGGTTATGTTTAGGGCTGGGAATTAGGGTTAGGGCTAACGGTTAAGTTTTAGGGTTAGGCTTAGGGCTCTAAACCCTAGGGCTAGAAACACGGTTATGTTTAGGGCTGAGAGTTAGGTGTAGGGTTCTAAAAATTAGGGTTAAGTTTAGGGTTAGGTTTTAGGGTTAGGTTTAGGGCTCCAACCACCAGAGCTAGATACATGGTTATGTTTAGGGCTTAGAAATGGAAACCTGCGGTTATGTTTTAGGGTTCAGGAATGGAGAACGCACTAAATGCTATTTAGGGCTAAGGGTACAGACTAAATTAAAGCCCTCTTTAGCCCGACGACATCCTAAATAGTGAGACACGTCATCAGTAGTAAACCATAGAATCACAGGGTGTTTCAGCCTTTCATTACTATACACCCTCATCCATGGCGGCCAGCCGTAGGGCGATCACTCCTCGGCTCGTGTCCCATAGCCAATTGGATAAACCATTTATTTATTTATTTACTAAGATAAAAGATAATTATTTAAGAGAACAATTTATTTATTTATTTATTTTCTTATTAGGATGAAGATCATTTTTTAAGAAAATAATCTTCTTGATTTGTTTATTCATTAAGATAAATGATTACATTTAGAGTCCTATTTACCACTATAGTGTTAAAGCTGCACATTACTATCATCATACCTGAACCGTCACACAATAAACATTTTCAACACATTTAAACAAGGTGAAGACAGGTAGAAGACCATGACTCACCTCTCTGCCAGTGGCCCTTTTTGTTAACACCGCCAGGTTTCCGGGACCACACGGGCAGAGTGCTGTGCCCCGCGAAGCATATGTTGAGCCCACAGATCCCAGCGGATGACCCCGAACCAGGTCAACAAGCTTCTACTGGGTAGCCCTCTAGGAAAAATCTCTCAAAAAGACAGTATAATTCCCAGCCAAGTTAAGCTTTTTTCAGTGGGAGGCCAGTCCAGATCCTTAATCGGCCTAATTTTCTCACTGAGGGTGAATTTTCACTTTATATTGTAGTTTATATATTTTGTTATGGCTAACACGTCGCAAAAAACGCTTTCTCTCTATCTTTTGTCGTTTTGGAGTTATTAGTTAAAATGTACTCCAAAATTGACTTTATGGGCGGAGTTATGCAAATTATGGGCCTAAAACCTCTTAACCACCATTTAACTGGTTGGAATTGGGTCAAGGCACGTCTCACGTTGGATTTAAAGGGATTTTGGATCGCTGCTAAGATAAGAGTTTACTAATTTAAATTAAAATAGCTAATAAACGCCTCTAATTTAGAGTTCAGGCCTAAGTTTCCGGTCCAAACATTATTTTAGCAGGACGGAGCGTAGTTACGATCTCCCCCTTATTTTAAATCTAATCCGTGATTATTAACCTATTTAGAAAATTAATTATTTTAATTAAATTAACTTTAGGCCTAATAACCTACGACGCCTATTTCTGCGCTTGAATCTCCGTATTCATGCCTGAGCTTTAACGCTCTGAATGGGGTAAGATTGGGCCGGCGGGCGCCTATTTTAGGGTCACTACAAGGCCAGCGGAGATCTATTAAGGGCAATACGAAGCGGGCATCTGCTCGGTGGTCGAGGCACGCAACCAGAGCCTAAGCTAACGATCGCCATTCGCCTTCAGGGTGGACCAGACCTCTGAGGGTGGCACGAGAAAAGTCATGGGTCATTCTTGGCCTTTCTCCTCGGTATCCTGCGTCGAGGGCGGCAGACCCCTACGCTAGATTCGGGCTAATCCCAAACCGTGCTCCGGAAACGTAACCAATGACCCTTGAGACTACGATGCGCTTACGCTTCCCGTCCCTCTTATATCCCTCGCGCTTACGCCCCGGCGCCTTTCTGTTCGGCCGCCCATAGAGCACGGATCGCCCGTGTCATTCGGCCCGATCGCTACAGCACGTGCTCATGGATAAGCATCGAAACTGTCGCCCCCAACTAATGGGGTGCCTCGGTGGGTGTCTATATCAAGACATTACGTTGTGTTTATTTTATTGAGGTTAACAGTTAAAGTTTTTTAACCTCTGCCCACCAGGATCACGCGTCACGTGGAGATGGCTTCCAACGAGGTGTCCGAGGGCGGCACTGGCTGGGTTAGGTTAGGGGAAAAGACCGTGGTTCCGGGAGTGACCCAGAGCCAACGTTGTGCACGGGCCTGCCACTCGGGCCTCGTTTTCGGCCACCACCGTCACGGCGAACGAAAAAACACCGCCTATTTATAGTTACGAGCTTAAAGCGCTCTTCTAGAGTTGGAGGTCGGTCTGAATTAGGGTTCCGACCTCAGACGACGCCTAAGGTTATGTTTAGGGCTAAGAGTTAGGTTTACGGTTCGGAAAATTAGGGTTACGAACGCGCTTTAAATCTCCGGTTATGTTTAGGGCTGGGAATTAGGTTTAGGGCTAACGGTTAAGTTTTAGGGTTAGGCTTAGGGCTCTAAACCCTAGGGCTAGAAACACGGTTATGTTTAGGGCTGAGAGTTAGGTGTAGGGTTCTAAAAATTAGGGTTAAGTTTAGGGTTAGGTTTTAGGGTTAGGTTTAGGGCTCCAACCACCAGAGCTAGAAACATGGTTATGTTTAGGGCTTAAAAATGGAAACCTGCGGTTATGTTTAGGGTTCAGGAATGGAGAACGCACTAAATGCTATTTAGGGCTAAGGGTACAGACTAAATTAAAGCCCCCTTTAGCCCGACGACATCCTAAATAGTGAGACACGTCATCAGTAGTAAACCATAGAATCACAGGGTGTTTCAGCCTTTCATTACTATACACCCTCATCCATGGCGGCCAGCCGTAGGGCGATCACTCCTCGGCTCGTGTCCCATAGCCAATTGGATAAACCATTTATTTATTTATTTACTAAGATAAAAGATAATTATTTAAGAGAACAATTTATTTATTTTCTTATTAGGATGAAGATCATTTTTTAAGAAAATAATCTTCTTGATTTGTTTATTCATTAAGATAAATGATTACATTTAGAGTCCTATTTACCACTATAGTGTTAAAGCTGCACATTACTATCATCATACCTGAACCGTCACACAATAAACATTTTCAACACATTTAAACAAGGTGAAGACAGGTAGAAGACCATGACTCACCTCTCTGCCAGTGGCCCTTTTTGTTAACACCGCCAGGTTTCCGGGACCACACGGGCAGAGTGCTGTGCCCCGCGAAGCATATGTTGAGCCCACAGATCCCAGCGGATGACCCCGGATCAGGTCAACAAGCTTCTACTGGGTAGCCCTCTAGGAAAAATCTCTCAAAAAGACAGTATAATTCCCAGCCAAGTTAAGCTTTTTTCAGTGGGAGGCCAGTCCAGATCCTTAATCGGCCTAATTTTCTCACTGAGGGTGAATTTTCACTTTATATTGTAGTTTATATATTTTGTTATGGCTAACACGTCGCAAAAAACGCTTTCTCTCTATCTTTTGTCGTTTTGGAGTTATTAGTTAAAATGTACTCCAAAATTGACTTTATGGGCGGAGTTATGCAAATTATGGGCCTAAAACCTCTTAACCACCATTTAACTGGTTGGAATTGGGTCAAGGCACGTCTCACGTTGGATTTAAAGGGATTTTGGATCGCTGCTAAGATAAGAGTTTACTAATTTAAATTAAAATAGCTAATAAACGCCTCTAATTTAGAGTTCAGGCCTAAGTTTCCGGTCCAAACATTATTTTAGCAGGACGGAGCGTAGTTACGATCTCCCCCTTATTTTAAATCTAATCCGTGATTATTAACCTATTTAGAAAATTAATTATTTTAATTAAATTAACTTTAGGCCTAATAACCTACGACGCCTATTTCTGCGCTTGAATCTCCGTATTCATGCCTGAGCTTTAACGCTCTGAATGGGGTAAGATTGGGCCGGCGGGCGCCTATTTTAGGGTCACTACAAGGCCAGCGGAGATCTATTAAGGGCAATACGAAGCGGGCATCTGCTCGGTGGTCGAGGCACGCAACCAGAGCCTAAGCTAACGATCGCCATTCGCCTTCAGGGTGGACCAGACCTCTGAGGGTGGCACGAGAAAAGTCATGGGTCATTCTTGGCCTTTCTCCTCGGTATCCTGCGTCGAGGGCGGCAGACCCCTACGCTAGATTCGGGCTAATCCCAAACCGTGCTCCGGAAACGTAACCAATGACCCTTGAGACTACGATGCGCTTACGCTTCCCGTCCCTCTTATATCCCTCGCGCTTACGCCCCGGCGCCTTTCTGTTCGGCCGCCCATAGAGCACGGATCGCCCGTGTCATTCGGCCCGATCGCTACAGCACGTGCTCATGGATAAGCATCGAAACTGTCGCCCCCAACTAATGGGGTGCCTCGGTGGGTGTCTATATCAAGACATTACGTTGTGTTTATTTTATTGAGGTTAACAGTTAAAGTTTTTTAACCTCTGCCCACCAGGATCACGCGTCACGTGGAGATGGCTTCCAACGAGGTGTCCGAGGGCGGCACTGGCTGGGTTAGGTTAGGGGAAAAGACCGTGGTTCCGGGAGTGACCCAGAGCCAACGTTGTGCACGGGCCTGCCACTCGGGCCTCGTTTTCGGCCACCACCGTCACGGCGAACGAAAAAACACCGCCTATTTATAGTTACGAGCTTAAAGCGCTCTTCTAGAGTTGGAGGTCGGTCTGAATTAGGGTTCCGACCTCAGACGACGCCTAAGGTTATGTTTAGGGCTAAGAGTTAGGTTTACGGTTCGGAAAATTAGGGTTACGAACGCGCTTTAAATCTCCGGTTATGTTTAGGGCTGGGAATTAGGTTTAGGGCTAACGGTTAAGTTTTAGGGTTAGGCTTAGGGCTCTAAACCCTAGGGCTAGAAACACGGTTATGTTTAGGGCTGAGAGTTAGGTGTAGGGTTCTAAAAATTAGGGTTAAGTTTAGGGTTAAGTTTTAGGGTTAGGTTTAGGGCTCCAACCACCAGAGCTAGAAACATGGTTATGTTTAGGGCTTAAAAATGGAAACCTGCGGTTATGTTTAGGGTTCAGGAATGGAAAACGCACTAAATGCTATTTAGGGCTAAGGGTACAGACTAAAATTAAAGCCCTCTTTAGCCCGACGACATCCTAAATAGTGAGACACGTCATCAGTAGTAAACCATAGAGTCACAGGGTGTTTCAGCCTTTCATTACTATACACCCTCATCCATGGCGGCCAGCCGTAGGGCGATCACTCCTCGGCTCGTGTCCCATAGCCAATTGGATAAACCATTTATTTATTTATTTACTAAGATAAAAGATAATTATTTAAGAGAACAATTTATTTATTTATTTATTTTCTTATTAGGATGAAGATCATTTTTTAAGAAAATAATCTTCTTGATTTGTTTATTCATTAAGATAAATGATTACATTTAGAGTCCTATTTACCACTATAGTGTTAAAGCTGCACATTACTATCATCATACCTGAACCGTCACACAATAAACATTTTCAACACATTTAAACAAGGTGAAGACAGGTAGAAGACCATGACTCACCTCTCTGCCAGTGGCCCTTTTTGTTAACACCGCCAGGTTTCCGGGACCACACGGGCAGAGTGCTGTGCCCCGCGAAGCATATGTTGAGCCCACAGATCCCAGCGGATGACCCCGGATCAGGTCAACAAGCTTCTACTGGGTAGCCCTCTAGGAAAAATCTCTCAAAAAGACAGTATAATTCCCAGCCAAGTTAAGCTTTTTTCAGTGGGAGGCCAGTCCAGATCCTTAATCGGCCTAATTTTCTCACTGAGGGTGAATTTTCACTTTATATTGTAGTTTATATATTTTGTTATGGCTAACACGTCGCAAAAAACGCTTTCTCTCTATCTTTTGTCGTTTTGGAGTTATTAGTTAAAATGTACTCCAAAATTGACTTTATGGGCGGAGTTATGCAAATTATGGGCCTAAAACCTCTTAACCACCATTTAACTGGTTGGAATTGGGTCAAGGCACGTCTCACGTTGGATTTAAAGGGATTTTGGATCGCTGCTAAGATAAGAGTTTACTAATTTAAATTAAAATAGCTAATAAACGCCTCTAATTTAGAGTTCAGGCCTAAGTTTCCGGTCCAAACATTATTTTAGCAGGACGGAGCGTAGTTACGATCTCCCCCTTATTTTAAATCTAATCCGTGATTATTAACCTATTTAGAAAATTAATTATTTTAATTAAATTAACTTTAGGCCTAATAACCTACGACGCCTATTTCTGCGCTTGAATCTCCGTATTCATGCCTGAGCTTTAACGCTCTGAATGGGGTAAGATTGGGCCGGCGGGCGCCTATTTTAGGGTCACTACAAGGCCAGCGGAGATCTATTAAGGGCAATACGAAGCGGGCATCTGCTCGGTGGTCGAGGCACGCAACCAGAGCCTAAGCTAACGATCGCCATTCGCCTTCAGGGTGGACCAGACCTCTGAGGGTGGCACGAGAAAAGTCATGGGTCATTCTTGGCCTTTCTCCTCGGTATCCTGCGTCGAGGGCGGCAGACCCCTACGCTAGATTCGGGCTAATCCCAAACCGTGCTCCGGAAACGTAACCAATGACCCTTGAGACTACGATGCGCTTACGCTTCCCGTCCCTCTTATATCCCTCGCGCTTACGCCCCGGCGCCTTTCTGTTCGGCCGCCCATAGAGCACGGATCGCCCGTGTCATTCGGCCCGATCGCTACAGCACGTGCTCATGGATAAGCATCGAAACTGTCGCCCCCAACTAATGGGGTGCCTCGGTGGGTGTCTATATCAAGACATTACGTTGTGTTTATTTTATTGAGGTTAACAGTTAAAGTTTTTTAACCTCTGCCCACCAGGATCACGCGTCACGTGGAGATGGCTTCCAACGAGGTGTCCGAGGGCGGCACTGGCTGGGTTAGGTTAGGGGAAAAGACCGTGGTTCCGGGAGTGACCCAGAGCCAACGTTGTGCACGGGCCTGCCACTCGGGCCTCGTTTTCGGCCACCACCGTCACGGCGAACGAAAAAACACCGCCTATTTATAGTTACGAGCTTAAAGCGCTCTTCTAGAGTTGGAGGTCGGTCTGAATTAGGGTTCCGACCTCAGACGACGCCTAAGGTTATGTTTAGGGCTAAGAGTTAGGTTTACGGTTCGGAAAATTAGGGTTACGAACGCGCTTTAAATCTCCGGTTATGTTTAGGGCTGGGAATTAGGTTTAGGGCTAACGGTTAAGTTTTAGGGTTAGGCTTAGGGCTCTAAACCCTAGGGCTAGAAACACGGTTATGTTTAGGGCTGAGAGTTAGGTGTAGGGTTCTAAAAATTAGGGTTAAGTTTAGGGTTAAGTTTTAGGGTTAGGTTTAGGGCTCCAACCACCAGAGCTAGAAACATGGTTATGTTTAGGGCTTAAAAATGGAAACCTGCGGTTATGTTTAGGGTTCAGGAATGGAAAACGCACTAAATGCTATTTAGGGCTAAGGGTACAGACTAAAATTAAAGCCCTCTTTAGCCCGACGACATCCTAAATAGTGAGACACGTCATCAGTAGTAAACCATAGAATCACAGGGTGTTTCAGCCTTTCATTACTATACACCCTCATCCATGGCGGCCAGCCGTAGGGCGATCACTCCTCGGCTCGTGTCCCATAGCCAATTGGATAAACCATTTATTTATTTATTTACTAAGATAAAAGATAATTATTTAAGAGAACAATTTATTTATTTTCTTATTAGGATGAAGATCATTTTTTAAGAAAATAATCTTCTTGATTTGTTTATTCATTAAGATAAATGATTACATTTAGAGTCCTATTTACCACTATAGTGTTAAAGCTGCACATTACTATCATCATACCTGAACCGTCACACAATAAACATTTTCAACACATTTAAACAAGGTGAAGACAGGTAGAAGACCATGACTCACCTCTCTGCCAGTGGCCCTTTTTGTTAACACCGCCAGGTTTCCGGGACCACACGGGCAGAGTGCTGTGCCCCGCGAAGCATATGTTGAGCCCACAGATCCCAGCGGATGACCCCGGATCAGGTCAACAAGCTTCTACTGGGTAGCCCTCTAGGAAAAATCTCTCAAAAAGACAGTATAATTCCCAGCCAAGTTAAGCTTTTTTCAGTGGGAGGCCAGTCCAGATCCTTAATCGGCCTAATTTTCTCACTGAGGGTGAATTTTCACTTTATATTGTAGTTTATATATTTTGTTATGGCTAACACGTCGCAAAAAACGCTTTCTCTCTATCTTTTGTCGTTTTGGAGTTATTAGTTAAAATGTACTCCAAAATTGACTTTATGGGCGGAGTTATGCAAATTATGGGCCTAAAACCTCTTAACCACCATTTAACTGGTTGGAATTGGGTCAAGGCACGTCTCACGTTGGATTTAAAGGGATTTTGGATCGCTGCTAAGATAAGAGTTTACTAATTTAAATTAAAATAGCTAATAAACGCCTCTAATTTAGAGTTCAGGCCTAAGTTTCCGGTCCAAACATTATTTTAGCAGGACGGAGCGTAGTTACGATCTCCCCCTTATTTTAAATCTAATCCGTGATTATTAACCTATTTAGAAAATTAATTATTTTAATTAAATTAACTTTAGGCCTAATAACCTACGACGCCTATTTCTGCGCTTGAATCTCCGTATTCATGCCTGAGCTTTAACGCTCTGAATGGGGTAAGATTGGGCCGGCGGGCGCCTATTTTAGGGTCACTACAAGGCCAGCGGAGATCTATTAAGGGCAATACGAAGCGGGCATCTGCTCGGTGGTCGAGGCACGCAACCAGAGCCTAAGCTAACGATCGCCATTCGCCTTCAGGGTGGACCAGACCTCTGAGGGTGGCACGAGAAAAGTCATGGGTCATTCTTGGCCTTTCTCCTCGGTATCCTGCGTCGAGGGCGGCAGACCCCTACGCTAGATTCGGGCTAATCCCAAACCGTGCTCCGGAAACGTAACCAATGACCCTTGAGACTACGATGCGCTTACGCTTCCCGTCCCTCTTATATCCCTCGCGCTTACGCCCCGGCGCCTTTCTGTTCGGCCGCCCATAGAGCACGGATCGCCCGTGTCATTCGGCCCGATCGCTACAGCACGTGCTCATGGATAAGCATCGAAACTGTCGCCCCCAACTAATGGGGTGCCTCGGTGGGTGTCTATATCAAGACATTACGTTGTGTTTATTTTATTGAGGTTAACAGTTAAAGTTTTTTAACCTCTGCCCACCAGGATCACGCGTCACGTGGAGATGGCTTCCAACGAGGTGTCCGAGGGCGGCACTGGCTGGGTTAGGTTAGGGGAAAAGACCGTGGTTCCGGGAGTGACCCAGAGCCAACGTTGTGCACGGGCCTGCCACTCGGGCCTCGTTTTCGGCCACCACCGTCACGGCGAACGAAAAAACACCGCCTATTTATAGTTACGAGCTTAAAGCGCTCTTCTAGAGTTGGAGGTCGGTCTGAATTAGGGTTCCGACCTCAGACGACGCCTAAGGTTATGTTTAGGGCTAAGAGTTAGGTTTACGGTTCGGAAAATTAGGGTTACGAACGCGCTTTAAATCTCCGGTTATGTTTAGGGCTGGGAATTAGGTTTAGGGCTAACGGTTAAGTTTTAGGGTTAGGCTTAGGGCTCTAAACCCTAGGGCTAGAAACACGGTTATGTTTAGGGCTGAGAGTTAGGTGTAGGGTTCTAAAAATTAGGGTTAAGTTTAGGGTTAAGTTTTAGGGTTAGGTTTAGGGCTCCAACCACCAGAGCTAGAAACATGGTTATGTTTAGGGCTTAAAAATGGAAACCTGCGGTTATGTTTAGGGTTCAGGAATGGAAAACGCACTAAATGCTATTTAGGGCTAAGGGTACAGACTAAAATTAAAGCCCTCTTTAGCCCGACGACATCCTAAATAGTGAGACACGTCATCAGTAGTAAACCATAGAATCACAGGGTGTTTCAGCCTTTCATTACTATACACCCTCATCCATGGCGGCCAGCCGTAGGGCGATCACTCCTCGGCTCGTGTCCCATAGCCAATTGGATAAACCATTTATTTATTTATTTACTAAGATAAAAGATAATTATTTAAGAGAACAATTTATTTATTTTCTTATTAGGATGAAGATCATTTTTTAAGAAAATAATCTTCTTGATTTGTTTATTCATTAAGATAAATGATTACATTTAGAGTCCTATTTACCACTATAGTGTTAAAGCTGCACATTACTATCATCATACCTGAACCGTCACACAATAAACATTTTCAACACATTTAAACAAGGTGAAGACAGGTAGAAGACCATGACTCACCTCTCTGCCAGTGGCCCTTTTTGTTAACACCGCCAGGTTTCCGGGACCACACGGGCAGAGTGCTGTGCCCCGCGAAGCATATGTTGAGCCCACAGATCCCAGCGGATGACCCCGGATCAGGTCAACAAGCTTCTACTGGGTAGCCCTCTAGGAAAAATCTCTCAAAAAGACAGTATAATTCCCAGCCAAGTTAAGCTTTTTTCAGTGGGAGGCCAGTCCAGATCCTTAATCGGCCTAATTTTCTCACTGAGGGTGAATTTTCACTTTATATTGTAGTTTATATATTTTGTTATGGCTAACACGTCGCAAAAAACGCTTTCTCTCTATCTTTTGTCGTTTTGGAGTTATTAGTTAAAATGTACTCCAAAATTGACTTTATGGGCGGAGTTATGCAAATTATGGGCCTAAAACCTCTTAACCACCATTTAACTGGTTGGAATTGGGTCAAGGCACGTCTCACGTTGGATTTAAAGGGATTTTGGATCGCTGCTAAGATAAGAGTTTACTAATTTAAATTAAAATAGCTAATAAACGCCTCTAATTTAGAGTTCAGGCCTAAGTTTCCGGTCCAAACATTATTTTAGCAGGACGGAGCGTAGTTACGATCTCCCCCTTATTTTAAATCTAATCCGTGATTATTAACCTATTTAGAAAATTAATTATTTTAATTAAATTAACTTTAGGCCTAATAACCTACGACGCCTATTTCTGCGCTTGAATCTCCGTATTCATGCCTGAGCTTTAACGCTCTGAATGGGGTAAGATTGGGCCGGCGGGCGCCTATTTTAGGGTCACTACAAGGCCAGCGGAGATCTATTAAGGGCAATACGAAGCGGGCATCTGCTCGGTGGTCGAGGCACGCAACCAGAGCCTAAGCTAACGATCGCCATTCGCCTTCAGGGTGGACCAGACCTCTGAGGGTGGCACGAGAAAAGTCATGGGTCATTCTTGGCCTTTCTCCTCGGTATCCTGCGTCGAGGGCGGCAGACCCCTACGCTAGATTCGGGCTAATCCCAAACCGTGCTCCGGAAACGTAACCAATGACCCTTGAGACTACGATGCGCTTACGCTTCCCGTCCCTCTTATATCCCTCGCGCTTACGCCCCGGCGCCTTTCTGTTCGGCCGCCCATAGAGCACGGATCGCCCGTGTCATTCGGCCCGATCGCTACAGCACGTGCTCATGGATAAGCATCGAAACTGTCGCCCCCAACTAATGGGGTGCCTCGGTGGGTGTCTATATCAAGACATTACGTTGTGTTTATTTTATTGAGGTTAACAGTTAAAGTTTTTTAACCTCTGCCCACCAGGATCACGCGTCACGTGGAGATGGCTTCCAACGAGGTGTCCGAGGGCGGCACTGGCTGGGTTAGGTTAGGGGAAAAGACCGTGGTTCCGGGAGTGACCCAGAGCCAACGTTGTGCACGGGCCTGCCACTCGGGCCTCGTTTTCGGCCACCACCGTCACGGCGAACGAAAAAACACCGCCTATTTATAGTTACGAGCTTAAAGCGCTCTTCTAGAGTTGGAGGTCGGTCTGAATTAGGGTTCCGACCTCAGACGACGCCTAAGGTTATGTTTAGGGCTAAGAGTTAGGTTTACGGTTCGGAAAATTAGGGTTACGAACGCGCTTTAAATCTCCGGTTATGTTTAGGGCTGGGAATTAGGTTTAGGGCTAACGGTTAAGTTTTAGGGTTAGGCTTAGGGCTCTAAACCCTAGGGCTAGAAACACGGTTATGTTTAGGGCTGAGAGTTAGGTGTAGGGTTCTAAAAATTAGGGTTAAGTTTAGGGTTAAGTTTTAGGGTTAGGTTTAGGGCTCCAACCACCAGAGCTAGAAACATGGTTATGTTTAGGGCTTAAAAATGGAAACCTGCGGTTATGTTTAGGGTTCAGGAATGGAAAACGCACTAAATGCTATTTAGGGCTAAGGGTACAGACTAAAATTAAAGCCCTCTTTAGCCCGACGACATCCTAAATAGTGAGACACGTCATCAGTAGTAAACCATAGAATCACAGGGTGTTTCAGCCTTTCATTACTATACACCCTCATCCATGGCGGCCAGCCGTAGGGCGATCACTCCTCGGCTCGTGTCCCATAGCCAATTGGATAAACCATTTATTTATTTATTTACTAAGATAAAAGATAATTATTTAAGAGAACAATTTATTTATTTATTTATTTTCTTATTAGGATGAAGATCATTTTTTAAGAAAATAATCTTCTTGATTTGTTTATTCATTAAGATAAATGATTACATTTAGAGTCCTATTTACCACTATAGTGTTAAAGCTGCACATTACTATCATCATACCTGAACCGTCACACAATAAACATTTTCAACACATTTAAACAAGGTGAAGACAGGTAGAAGACCATGACTCACCTCTCTGCCAGTGGCCCTTTTTGTTAACACCGCCAGGTTTCCGGGACCACACGGGCAGAGTGCTGTGCCCCGCGAAGCATATGTTGAGCCCACAGATCCCAGCGGATGACCCCGGATCAGGTCAACAAGCTTCTACTGGGTAGCCCTCTAGGAAAAATCTCTCAAAAAGACAGTATAATTCCCAGCCAAGTTAAGCTTTTTTCAGTGGGAGGCCAGTCCAGATCCTTAATCGGCCTAATTTTCTCACTGAGGGTGAATTTTCACTTTATATTGTAGTTTATATATTTTGTTATGGCTAACACGTCGCAAAAAACGCTTTCTCTCTATCTTTTGTCGTTTTGGAGTTATTAGTTAAAATGTACTCCAAAATTGACTTTATGGGCGGAGTTATGCAAATTATGGGCCTAAAACCTCTTAACCACCATTTAACTGGTTGGAATTGGGTCAAGGCACGTCTCACGTTGGATTTAAAGGGATTTTGGATCGCTGCTAAGATAAGAGTTTACTAATTTAAATTAAAATAGCTAATAAACGCCTCTAATTTAGAGTTCAGGCCTAAGTTTCCGGTCCAAACATTATTTTAGCAGGACGGAGCGTAGTTACGATCTCCCCCTTATTTTAAATCTAATCCGTGATTATTAACCTATTTAGAAAATTAATTATTTTAATTAAATTAACTTTAGGCCTAATAACCTACGACGCCTATTTCTGCGCTTGAATCTCCGTATTCATGCCTGAGCTTTAACGCTCTGAATGGGGTAAGATTGGGCCGGCGGGCGCCTATTTTAGGGTCACTACAAGGCCAGCGGAGATCTATTAAGGGCAATACGAAGCGGGCATCTGCTCGGTGGTCGAGGCACGCAACCAGAGCCTAAGCTAACGATCGCCATTCGCCTTCAGGGTGGACCAGACCTCTGAGGGTGGCACGAGAAAAGTCATGGGTCATTCTTGGCCTTTCTCCTCGGTATCCTGCGTCGAGGGCGGCAGACCCCTACGCTAGATTCGGGCTAATCCCAAACCGTGCTCCGGAAACGTAACCAATGACCCTTGAGACTACGATGCGCTTACGCTTCCCGTCCCTCTTATATCCCTCGCGCTTACGCCCCGGCGCCTTTCTGTTCGGCCGCCCATAGAGCACGGATCGCCCGTGTCATTCGGCCCGATCGCTACAGCACGTGCTCATGGATAAGCATCGAAACTGTCGCCCCCAACTAATGGGGTGCCTCGGTGGGTGTCTATATCAAGACATTACGTTGTGTTTATTTTATTGAGGTTAACAGTTAAAGTTTTTTAACCTCTGCCCACCAGGATCACGCGTCACGTGGAGATGGCTTCCAACGAGGTGTCCGAGGGCGGCACTGGCTGGGTTAGGTTAGGGGAAAAGACCGTGGTTCCGGGAGTGACCCAGAGCCAACGTTGTGCACGGGCCTGCCACTCGGGCCTCGTTTTCGGCCACCACCGTCACGGCGAACGAAAAAACACCGCCTATTTATAGTTACGAGCTTAAAGCGCTCTTCTAGAGTTGGAGGTCGGTCTGAATTAGGGTTCCGACCTCAGACGACGCCTAAGGTTATGTTTAGGGCTAAGAGTTAGGTTTACGGTTCGGAAAATTAGGGTTACGAACGCGCTTTAAATCTCCGGTTATGTTTAGGGCTGGGAATTAGGTTTAGGGCTAACGGTTAAGTTTTAGGGTTAGGCTTAGGGCTCTAAACCCTAGGGCTAGAAACACGGTTATGTTTAGGGCTGAGAGTTAGGTGTAGGGTTCTAAAAATTAGGGTTAAGTTTAGGGTTAAGTTTTAGGGTTAGGTTTAGGGCTCCAACCACCAGAGCTAGAAACATGGTTATGTTTAGGGCTTAAAAATGGAAACCTGCGGTTATGTTTAGGGTTCAGGAATGGAAAACGCACTAAATGCTATTTAGGGCTAAGGGTACAGACTAAAATTAAAGCCCTCTTTAGCCCGACGACATCCTAAATAGTGAGACACGTCATCAGTAGTAAACCATAGAATCACAGGGTGTTTCAGCCTTTCATTACTATACACCCTCATCCATGGCGGCCAGCCGTAGGGCGATCACTCCTCGGCTCGTGTCCCATAGCCAATTGGATAAACCATTTATTTATTTATTTACTAAGATAAAAGATAATTATTTAAGAGAACAATTTATTTATTTATTTATTTTCTTATTAGGATGAAGATCATTTTTTAAGAAAATAATCTTCTTGATTTGTTTATTCATTAAGATAAATGATTACATTTAGAGTCCTATTTACCACTATAGTGTTAAAGCTGCACATTACTATCATCATACCTGAACCGTCACACAATAAACATTTTCAACACATTTAAACAAGGTGAAGACAGGTAGAAGACCATGACTCACCTCTCTGCCAGTGGCCCTTTTTGTTAACACCGCCAGGTTTCCGGGACCACACGGGCAGAGTGCTGTGCCCCGCGAAGCATATGTTGAGCCCACAGATCCCAGCGGATGACCCCGGATCAGGTCAACAAGCTTCTACTGGGTAGCCCTCTAGGAAAAATCTCTCAAAAAGACAGTATAATTCCCAGCCAAGTTAAGCTTTTTTCAGTGGGAGGCCAGTCCAGATCCTTAATCGGCCTAATTTTCTCACTGAGGGTGAATTTTCACTTTATATTGTAGTTTATATATTTTGTTATGGCTAACACGTCGCAAAAAACGCTTTCTCTCTATCTTTTGTCGTTTTGGAGTTATTAGTTAAAATGTACTCCAAAATTGACTTTATGGGCGGAGTTATGCAAATTATGGGCCTAAAACCTCTTAACCACCATTTAACTGGTTGGAATTGGGTCAAGGCACGTCTCACGTTGGATTTAAAGGGATTTTGGATCGCTGCTAAGATAAGAGTTTACTAATTTAAATTAAAATAGCTAATAAACGCCTCTAATTTAGAGTTCAGGCCTAAGTTTCCGGTCCAAACATTATTTTAGCAGGACGGAGCGTAGTTACGATCTCCCCCTTATTTTAAATCTAATCCGTGATTATTAACCTATTTAGAAAATTAATTATTTTAATTAAATTAACTTTAGGCCTAATAACCTACGACGCCTATTTCTGCGCTTGAATCTCCGTATTCATGCCTGAGCTTTAACGCTCTGAATGGGGTAAGATTGGGCCGGCGGGCGCCTATTTTAGGGTCACTACAAGGCCAGCGGAGATCTATTAAGGGCAATACGAAGCGGGCATCTGCTCGGTGGTCGAGGCACGCAACCAGAGCCTAAGCTAACGATCGCCATTCGCCTTCAGGGTGGACCAGACCTCTGAGGGTGGCACGAGAAAAGTCATGGGTCATTCTTGGCCTTTCTCCTCGGTATCCTGCGTCGAGGGCGGCAGACCCCTACGCTAGATTCGGGCTAATCCCAAACCGTGCTCCGGAAACGTAACCAATGACCCTTGAGACTACGATGCGCTTACGCTTCCCGTCCCTCTTATATCCCTCGCGCTTACGCCCCGGCGCCTTTCTGTTCGGCCGCCCATAGAGCACGGATCGCCCGTGTCATTCGGCCCGATCGCTACAGCACGTGCTCATGGATAAGCATCGAAACTGTCGCCCCCAACTAATGGGGTGCCTCGGTGGGTGTCTATATCAAGACATTACGTTGTGTTTATTTTATTGAGGTTAACAGTTAAAGTTTTTTAACCTCTGCCCACCAGGATCACGCGTCACGTGGAGATGGCTTCCAACGAGGTGTCCGAGGGCGGCACTGGCTGGGTTAGGTTAGGGGAAAAGACCGTGGTTCCGGGAGTGACCCAGAGCCAACGTTGTGCACGGGCCTGCCACTCGGGCCTCGTTTTCGGCCACCACCGTCACGGCGAACGAAAAAACACCGCCTATTTATAGTTACGAGCTTAAAGCGCTCTTCTAGAGTTGGAGGTCGGTCTGAATTAGGGTTCCGACCTCAGACGACGCCTAAGGTTATGTTTAGGGCTAAGAGTTAGGTTTACGGTTCGGAAAATTAGGGTTACGAACGCGCTTTAAATCTCCGGTTATGTTTAGGGCTGGGAATTAGGTTTAGGGCTAACGGTTAAGTTTTAGGGTTAGGCTTAGGGCTCTAAACCCTAGGGCTAGAAACACGGTTATGTTTAGGGCTGAGAGTTAGGTGTAGGGTTCTAAAAATTAGGGTTAAGTTTAGGGTTAAGTTTTAGGGTTAGGTTTAGGGCTCCAACCACCAGAGCTAGAAACATGGTTATGTTTAGGGCTTAAAAATGGAAACCTGCGGTTATGTTTAGGGTTCAGGAATGGAAAACGCACTAAATGCTATTTAGGGCTAAGGGTACAGACTAAAATTAAAGCCCTCTTTAGCCCGACGACATCCTAAATAGTGAGACACGTCATCAGTAGTAAACCATAGAATCACAGGGTGTTTCAGCCTTTCATTACTATACACCCTCATCCATGGCGGCCAGCCGTAGGGCGATCACTCCTCGGCTCGTGTCCCATAGCCAATTGGATAAACCATTTATTTATTTATTTACTAAGATAAAAGATAATTATTTAAGAGAACAAATTATTTATTTATTTATTTTCTTATTAGGATGAAGATCATTTTTTAAGAAAATAATCTTCTTGATTTGTTTATTCATTAAGATAAATGATTACATTTAGAGTCCTATTTACCACTATAGTGTTAAAGCTGCACATTACTATCATCATACCTGAACCGTCACACAATAAACATTTTCAACACATTTAAACAAGGTGAAGACAGGTAGAAGACCATGACTCACCTCTCTGCCAGTGGCCCTTTTTGTTAACACCGCCAGGTTTCCGGGACCACACGGGCAGAGTGCTGTGCCCCGCGAAGCATATGTTGAGCCCACAGATCCCAGCGGATGACCCCGGATCAGGTCAACAAGCTTCTACTGGGTAGCCCTCTAGGAAAAATCTCTCAAAAAGACAGTATAATTCCCAGCCAAGTTAAGCTTTTTTCAGTGGGAGGCCAGTCCAGATCCTTAATCGGCCTAATTTTCTCACTGAGGGTGAATTTTCACTTTATATTGTAGTTTATATATTTTGTTATGGCTAACACGTCGCAAAAAACGCTTTCTCTCTATCTTTTGTCGTTTTGGAGTTATTAGTTAAAATGTACTCCAAAATTGACTTTATGGGCGGAGTTATGCAAATTATGGGCCTAAAACCTCTTAACCACCATTTAACTGGTTGGAATTGGGTCAAGGCACGTCTCACGTTGGATTTAAAGGGATTTTGGATCGCTGCTAAGATAAGAGTTTACTAATTTAAATTAAAATAGCTAATAAACGCCTCTAATTTAGAGTTCAGGCCTAAGTTTCCGGTCCAAACATTATTTTAGCAGGACGGAGCGTAGTTACGATCTCCCCCTTATTTTAAATCTAATCCGTGATTATTAACCTATTTAGAAAATTAATTATTTTAATTAAATTAACTTTAGGCCTAATAACCTACGACGCCTATTTCTGCGCTTGAATCTCCGTATTCATGCCTGAGCTTTAACGCTCTGAATGGGGTAAGATTGGGCCGGCGGGCGCCTATTTTAGGGTCACTACAAGGCCAGCGGAGATCTATTAAGGGCAATACGAAGCGGGCATCTGCTCGGTGGTCGAGGCACGCAACCAGAGCCTAAGCTAACGATCGCCATTCGCCTTCAGGGTGGACCAGACCTCTGAGGGTGGCACGAGAAAAGTCATGGGTCATTCTTGGCCTTTCTCCTCGGTATCCTGCGTCGAGGGCGGCAGACCCCTACGCTAGATTCGGGCTAATCCCAAACCGTGCTCCGGAAACGTAACCAATGACCCTTGAGACTACGATGCGCTTACGCTTCCCGTCCCTCTTATATCCCTCGCGCTTACGCCCCGGCGCCTTTCTGTTCGGCCGCCCATAGAGCACGGATCGCCCGTGTCATTCGGCCCGATCGCTACAGCACGTGCTCATGGATAAGCATCGAAACTGTCGCCCCCAACTAATGGGGTGCCTCGGTGGGTGTCTATATCAAGACATTACGTTGTGTTTATTTTATTGAGGTTAACAGTTAAAGTTTTTTAACCTCTGCCCACCAGGATCACGCGTCACGTGGAGATGGCTTCCAACGAGGTGTCCGAGGGCGGCACTGGCTGGGTTAGGTTAGGGGAAAAGACCGTGGTTCCGGGAGTGACCCAGAGCCAACGTTGTGCACGGGCCTGCCACTCGGGCCTCGTTTTCGGCCACCACCGTCACGGCGAACGAAAAAACACCGCCTATTTATAGTTACGAGCTTAAAGCGCTCTTCTAGAGTTGGAGGTCGGTCTGAATTAGGGTTCCGACCTCAGACGACGCCTAAGGTTATGTTTAGGGCTAAGAGTTAGGTTTACGGTTCGGAAAATTAGGGTTACGAACGCGCTTTAAATCTCCGGTTATGTTTAGGGCTGGGAATTAGGTTTAGGGCTAACGGTTAAGTTTTAGGGTTAGGCTTAGGGCTCTAAACCCTAGGGCTAGAAACACGGTTATGTTTAGGGCTGAGAGTTAGGTGTAGGGTTCTAAAAATTAGGGTTAAGTTTAGGGTTAAGTTTTAGGGTTAGGTTTAGGGCTCCAACCACCAGAGCTAGAAACATGGTTATGTTTAGGGCTTAAAAATGGAAACCTGCGGTTATGTTTAGGGTTCAGGAATGGAAAACGCACTAAATGCTATTTAGGGCTAAGGGTACAGACTAAAATTAAAGCCCTCTTTAGCCCGACGACATCCTAAATAGTGAGACACGTCATCAGTAGTAAACCATAGAATCACAGGGTGTTTCAGCCTTTCATTACTATACACCCTCATCCATGGCGGCCAGCCGTAGGGCGATCACTCCTCGGCTCGTGTCCCATAGCCAATTGGATAAACCATTTATTTATTTATTTACTAAGATAAAAGATAATTATTTAAGAGAACAATTTATTTATTTTCTTATTAGGATGAAGATCATTTTTTAAGAAAATAATCTTCTTGATTTGTTTATTCATTAAGATAAATGATTACATTTAGAGTCCTATTTACCACTATAGTGTTAAAGCTGCACATTACTATCATCATACCTGAACCGTCACACAATAAACATTTTCAACACATTTAAACAAGGTGAAGACAGGTAGAAGACCATGACTCACCTCTCTGCCAGTGGCCCTTTTTGTTAACACCGCCAGGTTTCCGGGACCACACGGGCAGAGTGCTGTGCCCCGCGAAGCATATGTTGAGCCCACAGATCCCAGCGGATGACCCCGGATCAGGTCAACAAGCTTCTACTGGGTAGCCCTCTAGGAAAAATCTCTCAAAAAGACAGTATAATTCCCAGCCAAGTTAAGCTTTTTTCAGTGGGAGGCCAGTCCAGATCCTTAATCGGCCTAATTTTCTCACTGAGGGTGAATTTTCACTTTATATTGTAGTTTATATATTTTGTTATGGCTAACACGTCGCAAAAAACGCTTTCTCTCTATCTTTTGTCGTTTTGGAGTTATTAGTTAAAATGTACTCCAAAATTGACTTTATGGGCGGAGTTATGCAAATTATGGGCCTAAAACCTCTTAACCACCATTTAACTGGTTGGAATTGGGTCAAGGCACGTCTCACGTTGGATTTAAAGGGATTTTGGATCGCTGCTAAGATAAGAGTTTACTAATTTAAATTAAAATAGCTAATAAACGCCTCTAATTTAGAGTTCAGGCCTAAGTTTCCGGTCCAAACATTATTTTAGCAGGACGGAGCGTAGTTACGATCTCCCCCTTATTTTAAATCTAATCCGTGATTATTAACCTATTTAGAAAATTAATTATTTTAATTAAATTAACTTTAGGCCTAATAACCTACGACGCCTATTTCTGCGCTTGAATCTCCGTATTCATGCCTGAGCTTTAACGCTCTGAATGGGGTAAGATTGGGCCGGCGGGCGCCTATTTTAGGGTCACTACAAGGCCAGCGGAGATCTATTAAGGGCAATACGAAGCGGGCATCTGCTCGGTGGTCGAGGCACGCAACCAGAGCCTAAGCTAACGATCGCCATTCGCCTTCAGGGTGGACCAGACCTCTGAGGGTGGCACGAGAAAAGTCATGGGTCATTCTTGGCCTTTCTCCTCGGTATCCTGCGTCGAGGGCGGCAGACCCCTACGCTAGATTCGGGCTAATCCCAAACCGTGCTCCGGAAACGTAACCAATGACCCTTGAGACTACGATGCGCTTACGCTTCCCGTCCCTCTTATATCCCTCGCGCTTACGCCCCGGCGCCTTTCTGTTCGGCCGCCCATAGAGCACGGATCGCCCGTGTCATTCGGCCCGATCGCTACAGCACGTGCTCATGGATAAGCATCGAAACTGTCGCCCCCAACTAATGGGGTGCCTCGGTGGGTGTCTATATCAAGACATTACGTTGTGTTTATTTTATTGAGGTTAACAGTTAAAGTTTTTTAACCTCTGCCCACCAGGATCACGCGTCACGTGGAGATGGCTTCCAACGAGGTGTCCGAGGGCGGCACTGGCTGGGTTAGGTTAGGGGAAAAGACCGTGGTTCCGGGAGTGACCCAGAGCCAACGTTGTGCACGGGCCTGCCACTCGGGCCTCGTTTTCGGCCACCACCGTCACGGCGAACGAAAAAACACCGCCTATTTATAGTTACGAGCTTAAAGCGCTCTTCTAGAGTTGGAGGTCGGTCTGAATTAGGGTTCCGACCTCAGACGACGCCTAAGGTTATGTTTAGGGCTAAGAGTTAGGTTTACGGTTCGGAAAATTAGGGTTACGAACGCGCTTTAAATCTCCGGTTATGTTTAGGGCTGGGAATTAGGTTTAGGGCTAACGGTTAAGTTTTAGGGTTAGGCTTAGGGCTCTAAACCCTAGGGCTAGAAACACGGTTATGTTTAGGGCTGAGAGTTAGGTGTAGGGTTCTAAAAATTAGGGTTAAGTTTAGGGTTAAGTTTTAGGGTTAGGTTTAGGGCTCCAACCACCAGAGCTAGAAACATGGTTATGTTTAGGGCTTAAAAATGGAAACCTGCGGTTATGTTTAGGGTTCAGGAATGGAAAACGCACTAAATGCTATTTAGGGCTAAGGGTACAGACTAAAATTAAAGCCCTCTTTAGCCCGACGACATCCTAAATAGTGAGACACGTCATCAGTAGTAAACCATAGAATCACAGGGTGTTTCAGCCTTTCATTACTATACACCCTCATCCATGGCGGCCAGCCGTAGGGCGATCACTCCTCGGCTCGTGTCCCATAGCCAATTGGATAAACCATTTATTTATTTATTTACTAAGATAAAAGATAATTATTTAAGAGAACAATTTATTTATTTATTTATTTTCTTATTAGGATGAAGATCATTTTTTAAGAAAATAATCTTCTTGATTTGTTTATTCATTAAGATAAATGATTACATTTAGAGTCCTATTTACCACTATAGTGTTAAAGCTGCACATTACTATCATCATACCTGAACCGTCACACAATAAACATTTTCAACACATTTAAACAAGGTGAAGACAGGTAGAAGACCATGACTCACCTCTCTGCCAGTGGCCCTTTTTGTTAACACCGCCAGGTTTCCGGGACCACACGGGCAGAGTGCTGTGCCCCGCGAAGCATATGTTGAGCCCACAGATCCCAGCGGATGACCCCGGATCAGGTCAACAAGCTTCTACTGGGTAGCCCTCTAGGAAAAATCTCTCAAAAAGACAGTATAATTCCCAGCCAAGTTAAGCTTTTTTCAGTGGGAGGCCAGTCCAGATCCTTAATCGGCCTAATTTTCTCACTGAGGGTGAATTTTCACTTTATATTGTAGTTTATATATTTTGTTATGGCTAACACGTCGCAAAAAACGCTTTCTCTCTATCTTTTGTCGTTTTGGAGTTATTAGTTAAAATGTACTCCAAAATTGACTTTATGGGCGGAGTTATGCAAATTATGGGCCTAAAACCTCTTAACCACCATTTAACTGGTTGGAATTGGGTCAAGGCACGTCTCACGTTGGATTTAAAGGGATTTTGGATCGCTGCTAAGATAAGAGTTTACTAATTTAAATTAAAATAGCTAATAAACGCCTCTAATTTAGAGTTCAGGCCTAAGTTTCCGGTCCAAACATTATTTTAGCAGGACGGAGCGTAGTTACGATCTCCCCCTTATTTTAAATCTAATCCGTGATTATTAACCTATTTAGAAAATTAATTATTTTAATTAAATTAACTTTAGGCCTAATAACCTACGACGCCTATTTCTGCGCTTGAATCTCCGTATTCATGCCTGAGCTTTAACGCTCTGAATGGGGTAAGATTGGGCCGGCGGGCGCCTATTTTAGGGTCACTACAAGGCCAGCGGAGATCTATTAAGGGCAATACGAAGCGGGCATCTGCTCGGTGGTCGAGGCACGCAACCAGAGCCTAAGCTAACGATCGCCATTCGCCTTCAGGGTGGACCAGACCTCTGAGGGTGGCACGAGAAAAGTCATGGGTCATTCTTGGCCTTTCTCCTCGGTATCCTGCGTCGAGGGCGGCAGACCCCTACGCTAGATTCGGGCTAATCCCAAACCGTGCTCCGGAAACGTAACCAATGACCCTTGAGACTACGATGCGCTTACGCTTCCCGTCCCTCTTATATCCCTCGCGCTTACGCCCCGGCGCCTTTCTGTTCGGCCGCCCATAGAGCACGGATCGCCCGTGTCATTCGGCCCGATCGCTACAGCACGTGCTCATGGATAA
This sequence comes from Tachysurus vachellii, assembly GCF_030014155.1. Classification (NCBI taxonomy): domain Eukaryota; kingdom Metazoa; phylum Chordata; class Actinopteri; order Siluriformes; family Bagridae; genus Tachysurus; species Tachysurus vachellii. Next base: position 49,255 of record NW_026869657.1, read on the forward strand.
GCATCGAAACTGTCGCCCCCAACTAATGGGGTGCCTCGGTGGGTGTCTATATCAAGACATTACGTTGTGTTAATT
>NW_026869658.1:0-40000 GCF_030014155.1 Tachysurus vachellii
GGAAAGGAGGGGTGAGGGAAAAGGAAGGGGAAAGGAAAGAGCTGAGAAAGTAAAGGTTAAGTTTAGGGAACGGAAAGGGGTGTGGGGGTCAAAAGAACGGTTGGAAAGGTAGGGTTGGGTATTGGGTTAAGGTTAGGGCAAAGGTTTGGGTAAGAGGATAGGGCAAGGACTAAGGTTAAGTTTGGGTACTGGGTTAAGGTTAGGGTTAGGGGCATGGGGTAAGGGTAAAGGGTTAGGGTTAGGGTTAGGGTTAGGGTTAGGTTTTAGAAAGATTATTTCTTAAAAAATGTCCTATTGGATCTTTGATGCACGGGCACAACCAAGAATCCCTTTCCCCCTTTATTTATTTTAATCAGATATTTTTTTATTAATTTGTTTATTGATTTAATTATTTATTTATTTATTTTACAGGTCTCCAAGATCCCCTATTTTATGGATGGAGTGAAACCGGAGTTTTACTGCATTAAGGTAAGTATTGAAGGAGGACCGGTCTACAGGTAAGTATTTTGTGGAAGTTAGGATAACTTTGGGTGAGAGAGGGGAGAGAAGAAAGGGTAGAGAAGAAGAGGCCAAATAGAGGGAAAGGAGGGGTGAGGAAAAGGAAGGGGAAAGGAAAGAGCTGAGAAAGTAAAGGTTAAGTTTAGGGAACGGAAAGGGGTGTGGGGGTCAAAAGAACGGTTGGAAAGGTAGGGTTGGGTATTGGGTTAAGGTTAGGGCAAAGGTTTGGGTAAGAGGATAGGGCAAGGACTAAGGTTAAGTTTGGGTACTGGGTTAAGGTTAGGGTTAGGGGCATGGGGTAAGGGTAAAGGTTAGGGTTGGGTTTAGGTTAAGGTTAGGGCAAAAGTTGGGGTAAGGGGATAGGGTAAGGGCAAAGGTTAGGGTTAGGTCAGGGTACTGGGTTAAGGTTAGGGTAAGGGTTGGGGTAAGGGAATAGGGTAAGGGCAGAGGTTAGGGTTAGGGTTGGGTATTGGGTTGAGGTTAGGGTAAAGGTTGGGGTAAGGGGATAGGGTGAGGGTAAGGACAGAGGTTAAGGTTAGGTGTTAGGTTGAGATACAGATTGAAATAGAAAAATAAGAAAAATAAGGTTGAGGTAAGGGCAAAGGTTGAGGTCAGGAATAACAGATTGCAGTAAATTATTATGGTAGCTATAATACTAAAAAAGAATTAAAACAGAAGTATGGAACAATAAGTGCTAGGAAAAAGTGCTAAAAGATACAATCAAAAAAAGATAAGTGCTAAAAATATTAATCACCGCAAAACCACACACTAAAAGAAATTTAAAGATTCTATATCCATCACTCTGTTTATTGTCTTTTTTATTTATATAATAATAATAATAATAATATTAATAATAATAATAATAATAATACTGAATCTTCAACCAGAAAGGGATCCTGGAGACCTGCGCCATACAGAATTTTGATGAAAACCGCAAGTTCGAACCTTCAAGAATGAAATGTACGTATTGTAACTTTGGTGACCTTGCATTTGGGGTGTACTCACCTTTCTACATTGCGTCTCATGAAAATCCATGTTTTTAAGTTCGTATGTTCTTTACAATAGGTTTTTATTAAGGTTGTTGTCTGAAGTTATATAATCTATTGCAATTGTGTTGTTAAGGGTCTAGTTGCTCTACCCAGTAATCAAATATTGCCTGTGCTGTGTCGGTTGTCCAGCATATGCCATCCTTTTCTACTTTAAAGAGATCTTGACTCTCAGCAAGTAATGGATTTTCATGAGACGCAATGTATTCATTGAGCACCTCCAGATTCTGCTGCTCCTGATCAGGCAAAGACCACGAATATGGAACCAGTGCTGTGTGAACTGTGGCATTGGGGAACGCTGTGTAGGCCGCCTTCCACAGGCCCTGTAGTTGTTTTATGGCTGTCTTGTATGGTAGTTGGTGTCTGTTGTGAATACCTGCAGCTAATGCTACCTGCTGTGTGTGTGGATGTGGTGAGAGTTTCCGTAAGACTTTGGTGAGGTGTAAGAAATTAGCCTCCGGAAAGCTGTCTATCTGTATATTTGTGTTCTTGATTGAGGGGATACGGTTTAGATTACCGTCCCCTATAAACACTATGGGTTTGTGTATTGAAATGGACCAGTCTGATGCTTTTCTATTTGTGTTGATGTGTCTGTACGGAGTGTCCCTGAGCGGGACCCTATCTAAAAGCTCTTCGTCTGCGGAGTCGGAGGACACTCTAGATGGCTTAGCCACTGCAAGAGGCTTAGATCGGAGGGAGGATTCAGAACGGGTTTCGGGTGGAGAAGATTTCTCTTCACGTCGCCCCCTCATCCTTATCCCTTCTGCCTAGCAGTGGTTTCAGCCGTATCCCCGTCATTCTCCCCAGACGTAGTGACGGTTCTAGAATGAAAAGTGTGTTCAGAGTTAATATTATTAGGGTTGTTTGGTGACATTACTGTAGAAGGTGATGAAAGAGAAGGTGATATAGAGTGTGCGGTATTGTGTCGAGGTGGTTTTTTATGGACTTGGGCCTGTGGACTAGCGGCCTTTTGGAGTGAAGTGGCATGTGAGGGGCCCGCCGTGTCCAAAGATTGGACTGTTTGTCTAGAATGATTTGTTTACAAGCGGTCAAATTGCTGTCAATTAATTTTTGTTTATACCTATTCCGGGCCCACTTCACTGCCACTTGCCACTCCAAATCCCCAAAGTTGGTAATCTGTGCTAAAAGATTATTGATGACTGTTGTGTAATGTTCTCGTAAAATGACCATGTTATTGTACATCCAATCAGTAGTGTTGTGTATGATTTTCTCCGTTGTAATGTTATTGGGTGAAGATGGCTTGATAAACTGTGTGAGTTTTTTGACTTGTCTGACCATGCCTGTCGGAAAGGTGACTGTGTCTAATGATTTTTAACTATTTCTATATGGTGTTGTGCCTGTATCAATCTGAAATATGTTTTTGTAAGAGCTTTATCTAGTGTGGCCTTACTGTTGTATGATATGGCTGTCTGCTTGGTGTGTGATGTGGATGTCTGTACGTGTTCCCATCTCCAGTTGGACGTTGGTCTCCTAAAACCGAAAATCTATTCTGCAAATTAAGCATAGTTATTAAAACAAAAGAGGAAGATAAACACAGTAAAAATGAAAACTAACAAACCAAAAAAAATTAATTAAAATTGTTATCACCCAACTTACTCAAATGGGAGACTTTGTAGGGTTCAAACAAAAAAAACGAGTTTAGGCAGAAGGGCCTAGGTGTGGATGTGAGCAATGAGTCCCTCAAGCCAATTTGTATTCCAGGTGCCGTCTGGGAAGGAAGAAGAAGGTGGTTCCCCTTGGCTCTTCTCAGAAGCAGGTGGGTCAAAGTCCAGCTTTTTTTACCTTCTAGATGGTGGTTTCCTTTTTCTCCCAGTGTCCTGGTTGGCTTGGTATTTTTTATTTGTTTTCTTGTGTTGTTGCTGTGTTCTTCCTCCCTCCGTGAGGTTTAAAATAACCAACTTTATTGAAGTTTCTTAAAAAGACTTAGTGCAGAAAAGAAATTTAAAGTAAAAAGAGGTTCCTTTAAAATCCTAACGTTTCGCAAATAAAATGCTTCCTCAGAGGACTATCAACTGGAGTGGGGAGTTGAGCTGCCTTTTATACCTGTATGTGAATGGGTGTGGCTTCCCTAACGTGTGACATTATCCTGTAAGGTAAGTGTTGATTGGTTGATATTTTTAACCTCACAGGAACAGCTTCATCTGGAGCTTTGCTTTTCCCTCCAAAAGGGGGAGTATGACTTGGCAGTTTCTGGTTGGTCAATGAGCTTTAGAGTCTGCCATTTTGTTTTTCAAAATAAAAGTCACCATGTATTATTGCTACTGACTTTAGCTGTCCTGTGAATTTTGTTGATAATTTGTTAAAATCGAGGAGGAAAGAGAAACGGAAGGCTCTGGCAAGGTTAGGTTTTAGAAAGATTATTTCTTAAAAAATGTCCTATTGGATCTTTGATGCACGGGCACAACCAAGAATCCCTTTCCCCCTTTATTTATTTTAATCAGATATTTTTTTATTAATTTGTTTATTGATTTAATTATTTATTTATTTATTTTACAGGTCTCCAAGATCCCCTATTTTATGGATGGAGTGAAACCGGAGTTTTACTGCATTAAGGTAAGTATTGAAGGAGGACCGGTCTACAGGTAAGTATTTTGTGGAAGTTAGGATAACTTTGGGTGAGAGAGGGGAGAGAAGAAAGGGTAGAGAAGAAGAGGCCAAATAGAGGGAAAGGAGGGGTGAGGGAAAAGGAAGGGGAAAGGAAAGAGCTGAGAAAGTAAAGGTTAAGTTTAGGGAACGGAAAGGGGTGTGGGGGTCAAAAGAACGGTTGGAAAGGTAGGGTTGGGTATTGGGTTAAGGTTAGGGCAAAGGTTTGGGTAAGAGGATAGGGCAAGGACTAAGGTTAAGTTTGGGTACTGGGTTAAGGTTAGGGTTAGGGGCATGGGGTAAGGGTAAAGGGTTAGGGTTAGGGTTAGGGTTAGGGTTAGGTTTTAGAAAGATTATTTCTTAAAAAATGTCCTATTGGATCTTTGATGCACGGGCACAACCAAGAATCCCTTTCCCCCTTTATTTATTTTAATCAGATATTTTTTTATTAATTTGTTTATTGATTTAATTATTTATTTATTTATTTTACAGGTCTCCAAGATCCCCTATTTTATGGATGGAGTGAAACCGGAGTTTTACTGCATTAAGGTAAGTATTGAAGGAGGACCGGTCTACAGGTAAGTATTTTGTGGAAGTTAGGATAACTTTGGGTGAGAGAGGGGAGAGAAGAAAGGGTAGAGAAGAAGAGGCCAAATAGAGGGAAAGGAGGGGTGAGGGAAAAGGAAGGGGAAAGGAAAGAGCTGAGAAAGTAAAGGTTAAGTTTAGGGAACGGAAAGGGGTGTGGGGGTCAAAAGAACGGTTGGAAAGGTAGGGTTGGGTATTGGGTTAAGGTTAGGGCAAAGGTTTGGGTAAGAGGATAGGGCAAGGACTAAGGTTAAGTTTGGGTACTGGGTTAAGGTTAGGGTTAGGGGCATGGGGTAAGGGTAAAGGTTAGGGTTGGGTTTAGGTTAAGGTTAGGGCAAAAGTTGGGGTAAGGGGATAGGGTAAGGGCAAAGGTTAGGGTTAGGTCAGGGTACTGGGTTAAGGTTAGGGTAAGGGTTGGGGTAAGGGAATAGGGTAAGGGCAGAGGTTAGGGTTAGGGTTGGGTATTGGGTTGAGGTTAGGGTAAAGGTTGGGGTAAGGGGATAGGGTGAGGGTAAGGACAGAGGTTAAGGTTAGGTGTTAGGTTGAGATACAGATTGAAATAGAAAAATAAGAAAAATAAGGTTGAGGTAAGGGCAAAGGTTGAGGTCAGGAATAACAGATTGCAGTAAATTATTATGGTAGCTATAATACTAAAAAAGAATTAAAACAGAAGTATGGAACAATAAGTGCTAGGAAAAAGTGCTAAAAGATACAATCAAAAAAAGATAAGTGCTAAAAATATTAATCACCGCAAAACCACACACTAAAAGAAATTTAAAGATTCTATATCCATCACTCTGTTTATTGTCTTTTTTATTTATATAATAATAATAATAATAATATTAATAATAATAATAATAATAATACTGAATCTTCAACCAGAAAGGGATCCTGGAGACCTGCGCCATACAGAATTTTGATGAAAACCGCAAGTTCGAACCTTCAAGAATGAAATGTACGTATTGTAACTTTGGTGACCTTGCATTTGGGTGTACTCACCTTTCTACATTGCGTCTCATGAAAATCCATGTTTTTAAGTTCGTATGTTCTTTACAATAGGTTTTTATTAAGGTTGTTGTCTGAAGTTATATAATCTATTGCAATTGTGTTGTTAAGGGTCTAGTTGCTCTACCCAGTAATCAAATATTGCCTGTGCTGTGTCGGTTGTCCAGCATATGCCATCCTTTTCTACTTTAAAGAGATCTTGACTCTCAGCAAGTAATGGATTTTCATGAGACGCAATGTATTCATTGAGCACCTCCAGATTCTGCTGCTCCTGATCAGGCAAAGACCACGAATATGGAACCAGTGCTGTGTGAACTGTGGCATTGGGGAACGCTGTGTAGGCCGCCTTCCACAGGCCCTGTAGTTGTTTTATGGCTGTCTTGTATGGTAGTTGGTGTCTGTTGTGAATACCTGCAGCTAATGCTACCTGCTGTGTGTGTGGATGTGGTGAGAGTTTCCGTAAGACTTTGGTGAGGTGTAAGAAATTAGCCTCCGGAAAGCTGTCTATCTGTATATTTGTGTTCTTGATTGAGGGGATACGGTTTAGATTACCGTCCCCTATAAACACTATGGGTTTGTGTATTGAAATGGACCAGTCTGATGCTTTTCTATTTGTGTTGATGTGTCTGTACGGAGTGTCCCTGAGCGGGACCCTATCTAAAAGCTCTTCGTCTGCGGAGTCGGAGGACACTCTAGATGGCTTAGCCACTGCAAGAGGCTTAGATCGGAGGGAGGATTCAGAACGGGTTTCGGGTGGAGAAGATTTCTCTTCACGTCGCCCCCTCATCCTTATCCCCTTCTGCCTAGCAGTGGTTTCAGCCGTATCCCCGTCATTCTCCCCAGACGTAGTGACGGTTCTAGAATGAAAAGTGTGTTCAGAGTTAATATTATTAGGGTTGTTTGGTGACATTACTGTAGAAGGTGATGAAAGAGAAGGTGATATAGAGTGTGCGGTATTGTGTCGAGGTGGTTTTTTATGGACTTGGGCCTGTGGACTAGCGGCCTTTTGGAGTGAAGTGGCATGTGAGGGGCCCGCCGTGTCCAAAGATTGGGACTGTTTGTCTAGAATGATTTGTTTACAAGCGGTCAAATTGCTGTCAATTAATTTTTGTTTATACCTATTCCGGGCCCACTTCACTGCCACTTGCCACTCCAAATCCCCAAAGTTGGTAATCTGTGCTAAAAGATTATTGATGACTGTTGTGTAATGTTCTCGTAAAATGACCATGTTATTGTACATCCAATCAGTAGTGTTGTGTATGATTTTCTCCGTTGTAATGTTATTGGGTGAAGATGGCTTGATAAACTGTGTGAGTTTTTTGACTTGTCTGACCATGCCTGTCGGAAAGGTGACTGTGTCTAATGAATTTTTAACTATTTCTATATGGTGTTGTGCCTGTATCAATCTGAAATATGTTTTTGTAAGAGCTTTATCTAGTGTGGCCTTACTGTTGTATGATATGGCTGTCTGCTTGGTGTGTGATGTGGATGTCTGTACGTGTTCCCCATCTCCAGTTGGACGTTGGTCTCCTAAAACCGAAAATCTATTCTGCAAATTAAGCATAGTTATTAAAACAAAAGAGGAAGATAAACACAGTAAAAATGAAAACTAACAAACCAAAAAAAATTAATTAAAATTGTTATCACCCAACTTACTCAAATGGGAGACTTTGTAGGGTTCAAACAAAAAAAACGAGTTTAGGCAGAAGGGCCTAGGTGTGGATGTGAGCAATGAGTCCCTCAAGCCAATTTGTATTCCAGGTGCCGTCTGGGAAGGAAGAAGAAGGTGGTTCCCCTTGGCTCTTCTCAGAAGCAGGTGGGTCAAAGTCCAGCTTTTTTTACCTTCTAGATGGTGGTTTCCTTTTTCTCCCAGTGTCCTGGTTGGCTTGGTATTTTTTATTTGTTTTCTTGTGTTGTTGCTGTGTTCTTCCTCCCTCCGTGAGGTTTAAAATAACCAACTTTATTGAAGTTTCTTAAAAAGACTTAGTGCAGAAAAGAAATTTAAAGTAAAAAGAGGTTCCTTTAAAATCCTAACGTTTCGCAAATAAAATGCTTCCTCAGAGGACTATCAACTGGAGTGGGGAGTTGAGCTGCCTTTTATACCTGTATGTGAATGGGTGTGGCTTCCCTAACGTGTGACATTATCCTGTAAGGTAAGTGTTGATTGGTTGATATTTTTAACCTCACAGGAACAGCTTCATCTGGAGCTTTGCTTTTCCCTCCAAAAGGGGGAGTATGACTTGGCAGTTTCTGGTTGGTCAATGAGCTTTAGAGTCTGCCATTTGTTTTTCAAAATAAAAGTCACCATGTATTATTGCTACTGACTTTAGCTGTCCTGTGAATTTTGTTGATAATTTGTTAAAATCGAGGAGGAAAGAGAAACGGAAGGCTCTGGCAAGGTTAGGTTTTAGAAAGATTATTTCTTAAAAAATGTCCTATTGGATCTTTGATGCACGGGCACAACCAAGAATCCCTTTCCCCCTTTATTTATTTTAATCAGATATTTTTTTATTAATTTGTTTATTGATTTAATTATTTATTTATTTATTTTACAGGTCTCCAAGATCCCCTATTTTATGGATGGAGTGAAACCGGAGTTTTACTGCATTAAGGTAAGTATTGAAGGAGGACCGGTCTACAGGTAAGTATTTTGTGGAAGTTAGGATAACTTTGGGTGAGAGAGGGGAGAGAAGAAAGGGTAGAGAAGAAGAGGCCAAATAGAGGGAAAGGAGGGGTGAGGGAAAAGGAAGGGGAAAGGAAAGAGCTGAGAAAGTAAAGGTTAAGTTTAGGGAACGGAAAGGGGTGTGGGGGTCAAAAGAACGGTTGGAAAGGTAGGGTTGGGTATTGGGTTAAGGTTAGGGCAAAGGTTTGGGTAAGAGGATAGGGCAAGGACTAAGGTTAAGTTTGGGTACTGGGTTAAGGTTAGGGTTAGGGGCATGGGGTAAGGGTAAAGGGTTAGGGTTAGGGTTAGGGTTAGGGTTAGGTTTTAGAAAGATTATTTCTTAAAAAATGTCCTATTGGATCTTTGATGCACGGGCACAACCAAGAATCCCTTTCCCCCTTTATTTATTTTAATCAGATATTTTTTTATTAATTTGTTTATTGATTTAATTATTTATTTATTTATTTTACAGGTCTCCAAGATCCCCTATTTTATGGATGGAGTGAAACCGGAGTTTTACTGCATTAAGGTAAGTATTGAAGGAGGACCGGTCTACAGGTAAGTATTTTGTGGAAGTTAGGATAACTTTGGGTGAGAGAGGGGAGAGAAGAAAGGGTAGAGAAGAAGAGGCCAAATAGAGGGAAAGGAGGGGTGAGGGAAAAGGAAGGGGAAAGGAAAGAGCTGAGAAAGTAAAGGTTAAGTTTAGGGAACGGAAAGGGGTGTGGGGGTCAAAAGAACGGTTGGAAAGGTAGGGTTGGGTATTGGGTTAAGGTTAGGGCAAAGGTTTGGGTAAGAGGATAGGGCAAGGACTAAGGTTAAGTTTGGGTACTGGGTTAAGGTTAGGGTTAGGGGCATGGGGTAAGGGTAAAGGTTAGGGTTGGGTTTAGGTTAAGGTTAGGGCAAAAGTTGGGGTAAGGGGATAGGGTAAGGGCAAAGGTTAGGGTTAGGTCAGGGTACTGGGTTAAGGTTAGGGTAAGGGTTGGGGTAAGGGAATAGGGTAAGGGCAGAGGTTAGGGTTAGGGTTGGGTATTGGGTTGAGGTTAGGGTAAAGGTTGGGGTAAGGGGATAGGGTGAGGGTAAGGACAGAGGTTAAGGTTAGGTGTTAGGTTGAGATACAGATTGAAATAGAAAAATAAGAAAAATAAGGTTGAGGTAAGGGCAAAGGTTGAGGTCAGGAATAACAGATTGCAGTAAATTATTATGGTAGCTATAATACTAAAAAAGAATTAAAACAGAAGTATGGAACAATAAGTGCTAGGAAAAAGTGCTAAAAGATACAATCAAAAAAAGATAAGTGCTAAAAATATTAATCACCGCAAAACCACACACTAAAAGAAATTTAAAGATTCTATATCCATCACTCTGTTTATTGTCTTTTTTATTTATATAATAATAATAATAATAATATTAATAATAATAATAATAATAATACTGAATCTTCAACCAGAAAGGGATCCTGGAGACCTGCGCCATACAGAATTTTGATGAAAACCGCAAGTTCGAACCTTCAAGAATGAAATGTACGTATTGTAACTTTGGTGACCTTGCATTTGGGTGTACTCACCTTTCTACATTGCGTCTCATGAAAATCCATGTTTTTAAGTTCGTATGTTCTTTACAATAGGTTTTTATTAAGGTTGTTGTCTGAAGTTATATAATCTATTGCAATTGTGTTGTTAAGGGTCTAGTTGCTCTACCCAGTAATCAAATATTGCCTGTGCTGTGTCGGTTGTCCAGCATATGCCATCCTTTTCTACTTTAAAGAGATCTTGACTCTCAGCAAGTAATGGATTTTCATGAGACGCAATGTATTCATTGAGCACCTCCAGATTCTGCTGCTCCTGATCAGGCAAAGACCACGAATATGGAACCAGTGCTGTGTGAACTGTGGCATTGGGGAACGCTGTGTAGGCCGCCTTCCACAGGCCCTGTAGTTGTTTTATGGCTGTCTTGTATGGTAGTTGGTGTCTGTTGTGAATACCTGCAGCTAATGCTACCTGCTGTGTGTGTGGATGTGGTGAGAGTTTCCGTAAGACTTTGGTGAGGTGTAAGAAATTAGCCTCCGGAAAGCTGTCTATCTGTATATTTGTGTTCTTGATTGAGGGGATACGGTTTAGATTACCGTCCCCTATAAACACTATGGGTTTGTGTATTGAAATGGACCAGTCTGATGCTTTTCTATTTGTGTTGATGTGTCTGTACGGAGTGTCCCTGAGCGGGACCCTATCTAAAAGCTCTTCGTCTGCGGAGTCGGAGGACACTCTAGATGGCTTAGCCACTGCAAGAGGCTTAGATCGGAGGGAGGATTCAGAACGGGTTTCGGGTGGAGAAGATTTCTCTTCACGTCGCCCCCTCATCCTTATCCCCTTCTGCCTAGCAGTGGTTTCAGCCGTATCCCCGTCATTCTCCCCAGACGTAGTGACGGTTCTAGAATGAAAAGTGTGTTCAGAGTTAATATTATTAGGGTTGTTTGGTGACATTACTGTAGAAGGTGATGAAAGAGAAGGTGATATAGAGTGTGCGGTATTGTGTCGAGGTGGTTTTTTATGGACTTGGGCCTGTGGACTAGCGGCCTTTTGGAGTGAAGTGGCATGTGAGGGGCCCGCCGTGTCCAAAGATTGGGACTGTTTGTCTAGAATGATTTGTTTACAAGCGGTCAAATTGCTGTCAATTAATTTTTGTTTATACCTATTCCGGGCCCACTTCACTGCCACTTGCCACTCCAAATCCCCAAAGTTGGTAATCTGTGCTAAAAGATTATTGATGACTGTTGTGTAATGTTCTCGTAAAATGACCATGTTATTGTACATCCAATCAGTAGTGTTGTGTATGATTTTCTCCGTTGTAATGTTATTGGGTGAAGATGGCTTGATAAACTGTGTGAGTTTTTTGACTTGTCTGACCATGCCTGTCGGAAAGGTGACTGTGTCTAATGAATTTTTAACTATTTCTATATGGTGTTGTGCCTGTATCAATCTGAAATATGTTTTTGTAAGAGCTTTATCTAGTGTGGCCTTACTGTTGTATGATATGGCTGTCTGCTTGGTGTGTGATGTGGATGTCTGTACGTGTTCCCCATCTCCAGTTGGACGTTGGTCTCCTAAAACCGAAAATCTATTCTGCAAATTAAGCATAGTTATTAAAACAAAAGAGGAAGATAAACACAGTAAAAATGAAAACTAACAAACCAAAAAAAATTAATTAAAATTGTTATCACCCAACTTACTCAAATGGGAGACTTTGTAGGGTTCAAACAAAAAAAACGAGTTTAGGCAGAAGGGCCTAGGTGTGGATGTGAGCAATGAGTCCCTCAAGCCAATTTGTATTCCAGGTGCCGTCTGGGAAGGAAGAAGAAGGTGGTTCCCCTTGGCTCTTCTCAGAAGCAGGTGGGTCAAAGTCCAGCTTTTTTTACCTTCTAGATGGTGGTTTCCTTTTTCTCCCAGTGTCCTGGTTGGCTTGGTATTTTTTATTTGTTTTCTTGTGTTGTTGCTGTGTTCTTCCTCCCTCCGTGAGGTTTAAAATAACCAACTTTATTGAAGTTTCTTAAAAAGACTTAGTGCAGAAAAGAAATTTAAAGTAAAAAGAGGTTCCTTTAAAATCCTAACGTTTCGCAAATAAAATGCTTCCTCAGAGGACTATCAACTGGAGTGGGGAGTTGAGCTGCCTTTTATACCTGTATGTGAATGGGTGTGGCTTCCCTAACGTGTGACATTATCCTGTAAGGTAAGTGTTGATTGGTTGATATTTTTAACCTCACAGGAACAGCTTCATCTGGAGCTTTGCTTTTCCCTCCAAAAGGGGGAGTATGACTTGGCAGTTTCTGGTTGGTCAATGAGCTTTAGAGTCTGCCATTTTGTTTTTCAAAATAAAAGTCACCATGTATTATTGCTACTGACTTTAGCTGTCCTGTGAATTTTGTTGATAATTTGTTAAAATCGAGGAGGAAAGAGAAACGGAAGGCTCTGGCAAGGTTAGGTTTTAGAAAGATTATTTCTTAAAAAATGTCCTATTGGATCTTTGATGCACGGGCACAACCAAGAATCCCTTTCCCCCTTTATTTATTTTAATCAGATATTTTTTTATTAATTTGTTTATTGATTTAATTATTTATTTATTTATTTTACAGGTCTCCAAGATCCCCTATTTTATGGATGGAGTGAAACCGGAGTTTTACTGCATTAAGGTAAGTATTGAAGGAGGACCGGTCTACAGGTAAGTATTTTGTGGAAGTTAGGATAACTTTGGGTGAGAGAGGGGAGAGAAGAAAGGGTAGAGAAGAAGAGGCCAAATAGAGGGAAAGGAGGGGTGAGGGAAAAGGAAGGGGAAAGGAAAGAGCTGAGAAAGTAAAGGTTAAGTTTAGGGAACGGAAAGGGGTGTGGGGGTCAAAAGAACGGTTGGAAAGGTAGGGTTGGGTATTGGGTTAAGGTTAGGGCAAAGGTTTGGGTAAGAGGATAGGGCAAGGACTAAGGTTAAGTTTGGGTACTGGGTTAAGGTTAGGGTTAGGGGCATGGGGTAAGGGTAAAGGGTTAGGGTTAGGGTTAGGGTTAGGGTTAGGTTTTAGAAAGATTATTTCTTAAAAAATGTCCTATTGGATCTTTGATGCACGGGCACAACCAAGAATCCCTTTCCCCCTTTATTTATTTTAATCAGATATTTTTTTATTAATTTGTTTATTGATTTAATTATTTATTTATTTATTTTACAGGTCTCCAAGATCCCCTATTTTATGGATGGAGTGAAACCGGAGTTTTACTGCATTAAGGTAAGTATTGAAGGAGGACCGGTCTACAGGTAAGTATTTTGTGGAAGTTAGGATAACTTTGGGTGAGAGAGGGGAGAGAAGAAAGGGTAGAGAAGAAGAGGCCAAATAGAGGGAAAGGAGGGGTGAGGGAAAAGGAAGGGGAAAGGAAAGAGCTGAGAAAGTAAAGGTTAAGTTTAGGGAACGGAAAGGGGTGTGGGGGTCAAAAGAACGGTTGGAAAGGTAGGGTTGGGTATTGGGTTAAGGTTAGGGCAAAGGTTTGGGTAAGAGGATAGGGCAAGGACTAAGGTTAAGTTTGGGTACTGGGTTAAGGTTAGGGTTAGGGGCATGGGGTAAGGGTAAAGGTTAGGGTTGGGTTTAGGTTAAGGTTAGGGCAAAAGTTGGGGTAAGGGGATAGGGTAAGGGCAAAGGTTAGGGTTAGGTCAGGGTACTGGGTTAAGGTTAGGGTAAGGGTTGGGGTAAGGGAATAGGGTAAGGGCAGAGGTTAGGGTTAGGGTTGGGTATTGGGTTGAGGTTAGGGTAAAGGTTGGGGTAAGGGGATAGGGTGAGGGTAAGGACAGAGGTTAAGGTTAGGTGTTAGGTTGAGATACAGATTGAAATAGAAAAATAAGAAAAATAAGGTTGAGGTAAGGGCAAAGGTTGAGGTCAGGAATAACAGATTGCAGTAAATTATTATGGTAGCTATAATACTAAAAAAGAATTAAAACAGAAGTATGGAACAATAAGTGCTAGGAAAAAGTGCTAAAAGATACAATCAAAAAAAGATAAGTGCTAAAAATATTAATCACCGCAAAACCACACACTAAAAGAAATTTAAAGATTCTATATCCATCACTCTGTTTATTGTCTTTTTTATTTATATAATAATAATAATAATAATATTAATAATAATAATAATAATAATACTGAATCTTCAACCAGAAAGGGATCCTGGAGACCTGCGCCATACAGAATTTTGATGAAAACCGCAAGTTCGAACCTTCAAGAATGAAATGTACGTATTGTAACTTTGGTGACCTTGCATTTGGGTGTACTCACCTTTCTACATTGCGTCTCATGAAAATCCATGTTTTTAAGTTCGTATGTTCTTTACAATAGGTTTTTATTAAGGTTGTTGTCTGAAGTTATATAATCTATTGCAATTGTGTTGTTAAGGGTCTAGTTGCTCTACCCAGTAATCAAATATTGCCTGTGCTGTGTCGGTTGTCCAGCATATGCCATCCTTTTCTACTTTAAAGAGATCTTGACTCTCAGCAAGTAATGGATTTTCATGAGACGCAATGTATTCATTGAGCACCTCCAGATTCTGCTGCTCCTGATCAGGCAAAGACCACGAATATGGAACCAGTGCTGTGTGAACTGTGGCATTGGGGAACGCTGTGTAGGCCGCCTTCCACAGGCCCTGTAGTTGTTTTATGGCTGTCTTGTATGGTAGTTGGTGTCTGTTGTGAATACCTGCAGCTAATGCTACCTGCTGTGTGTGTGGATGTGGTGAGAGTTTCCGTAAGACTTTGGTGAGGTGTAAGAAATTAGCCTCCGGAAAGCTGTCTATCTGTATATTTGTGTTCTTGATTGAGGGGATACGGTTTAGATTACCGTCCCCTATAAACACTATGGGTTTGTGTATTGAAATGGACCAGTCTGATGCTTTTCTATTTGTGTTGATGTGTCTGTACGGAGTGTCCCTGAGCGGGACCCTATCTAAAAGCTCTTCGTCTGCGGAGTCGGAGGACACTCTAGATGGCTTAGCCACTGCAAGAGGCTTAGATCGGAGGGAGGATTCAGAACGGGTTTCGGGTGGAGAAGATTTCTCTTCACGTCGCCCCCTCATCCTTATCCCCTTCTGCCTAGCAGTGGTTTCAGCCGTATCCCCGTCATTCTCCCCAGACGTAGTGACGGTTCTAGAATGAAAAGTGTGTTCAGAGTTAATATTATTAGGGTTGTTTGGTGACATTACTGTAGAAGGTGATGAAAGAGAAGGTGATATAGAGTGTGCGGTATTGTGTCGAGGTGGTTTTTTATGGACTTGGGCCTGTGGACTAGCGGCCTTTTGGAGTGAAGTGGCATGTGAGGGGCCCGCCGTGTCCAAAGATTGGGACTGTTTGTCTAGAATGATTTGTTTACAAGCGGTCAAATTGCTGTCAATTAATTTTTGTTTATACCTATTCCGGGCCCACTTCACTGCCACTTGCCACTCCAAATCCCCAAAGTTGGTAATCTGTGCTAAAAGATTATTGATGACTGTTGTGTAATGTTCTCGTAAAATGACCATGTTATTGTACATCCAATCAGTAGTGTTGTGTATGATTTTCTCCGTTGTAATGTTATTGGGTGAAGATGGCTTGATAAACTGTGTGAGTTTTTTGACTTGTCTGACCATGCCTGTCGGAAAGGTGACTGTGTCTAATGAATTTTTAACTATTTCTATATGGTGTTGTGCCTGTATCAATCTGAAATATGTTTTTGTAAGAGCTTTATCTAGTGTGGCCTTACTGTTGTATGATATGGCTGTCTGCTTGGTGTGTGATGTGGATGTCTGTACGTGTTCCCCATCTCCAGTTGGACGTTGGTCTCCTAAAACCGAAAATCTATTCTGCAAATTAAGCATAGTTATTAAAACAAAAGAGGAAGATAAACACAGTAAAAATGAAAACTAACAAACCAAAAAAAATTAATTAAAATTGTTATCACCCAACTTACTCAAATGGGAGACTTTGTAGGGTTCAAACAAAAAAAACGAGTTTAGGCAGAAGGGCCTAGGTGTGGATGTGAGCAATGAGTCCCTCAAGCCAATTTGTATTCCAGGTGCCGTCTGGGAAGGAAGAAGAAGGTGGTTCCCCTTGGCTCTTCTCAGAAGCAGGTGGGTCAAAGTCCAGCTTTTTTTACCTTCTAGATGGTGGTTTCCTTTTTCTCCCAGTGTCCTGGTTGGCTTGGTATTTTTTATTTGTTTTCTTGTGTTGTTGCTGTGTTCTTCCTCCCTCCGTGAGGTTTAAAATAACCAACTTTATTGAAGTTTCTTAAAAAGACTTAGTGCAGAAAAGAAATTTAAAGTAAAAAGAGGTTCCTTTAAAATCCTAACGTTTCGCAAATAAAATGCTTCCTCAGAGGACTATCAACTGGAGTGGGGAGTTGAGCTGCCTTTTATACCTGTATGTGAATGGGTGTGGCTTCCCTAACGTGTGACATTATCCTGTAAGGTAAGTGTTGATTGGTTGATATTTTTAACCTCACAGGAACAGCTTCATCTGGAGCTTTGCTTTTCCCTCCAAAAGGGGGAGTATGACTTGGCAGTTTCTGGTTGGTCAATGAGCTTTAGAGTCTGCCATTTTGTTTTTCAAAATAAAAGTCACCATGTATTATTGCTACTGACTTTAGCTGTCCTGTGAATTTTGTTGATAATTTGTTAAAATCGAGGAGGAAAGAGAAACGGAAGGCTCTGGCAAGGTTAGGTTTTAGAAAGATTATTTCTTAAAAAATGTCCTATTGGATCTTTGATGCACGGGCACAACCAAGAATCCCTTTCCCCCTTTATTTATTTTAATCAGATATTTTTTTATTAATTTGTTTATTGATTTAATTATTTATTTATTTATTTTACAGGTCTCCAAGATCCCCTATTTTATGGATGGAGTGAAACCGGAGTTTTACTGCATTAAGGTAAGTATTGAAGGAGGACCGGTCTACAGGTAAGTATTTTGTGGAAGTTAGGATAACTTTGGGTGAGAGAGGGGAGAGAAGAAAGGGTAGAGAAGAAGAGGCCAAATAGAGGGAAAGGAGGGGTGAGGGAAAAGGAAGGGGAAAGGAAAGAGCTGAGAAAGTAAAGGTTAAGTTTAGGGAACGGAAAGGGGTGTGGGGGTCAAAAGAACGGTTGGAAAGGTAGGGTTGGGTATTGGGTTAAGGTTAGGGCAAAGGTTTGGGTAAGAGGATAGGGCAAGGACTAAGGTTAAGTTTGGGTACTGGGTTAAGGTTAGGGTTAGGGGCATGGGGTAAGGGTAAAGGGTTAGGGTTAGGGTTAGGGTTAGGGTTAGGTTTTAGAAAGATTATTTCTTAAAAAATGTCCTATTGGATCTTTGATGCACGGGCACAACCAAGAATCCCTTTCCCCCTTTATTTATTTTAATCAGATATTTTTTTATTAATTTGTTTATTGATTTAATTATTTATTTATTTATTTTACAGGTCTCCAAGATCCCCTATTTTATGGATGGAGTGAAACCGGAGTTTTACTGCATTAAGGTAAGTATTGAAGGAGGACCGGTCTACAGGTAAGTATTTTGTGGAAGTTAGGATAACTTTGGGTGAGAGAGGGGAGAGAAGAAAGGGTAGAGAAGAAGAGGCCAAATAGAGGGAAAGGAGGGGTGAGGGAAAAGGAAGGGGAAAGGAAAGAGCTGAGAAAGTAAAGGTTAAGTTTAGGGAACGGAAAGGGGTGTGGGGGTCAAAAGAACGGTTGGAAAGGTAGGGTTGGGTATTGGGTTAAGGTTAGGGCAAAGGTTTGGGTAAGAGGATAGGGCAAGGACTAAGGTTAAGTTTGGGTACTGGGTTAAGGTTAGGGTTAGGGGCATGGGGTAAGGGTAAAGGTTAGGGTTGGGTTTAGGTTAAGGTTAGGGCAAAAGTTGGGGTAAGGGGATAGGGTAAGGGCAAAGGTTAGGGTTAGGTCAGGGTACTGGGTTAAGGTTAGGGTAAGGGTTGGGGTAAGGGAATAGGGTAAGGGCAGAGGTTAGGGTTAGGGTTGGGTATTGGGTTGAGGTTAGGGTAAAGGTTGGGGTAAGGGGATAGGGTGAGGGTAAGGACAGAGGTTAAGGTTAGGTGTTAGGTTGAGATACAGATTGAAATAGAAAAATAAGAAAAATAAGGTTGAGGTAAGGGCAAAGGTTGAGGTCAGGAATAACAGATTGCAGTAAATTATTATGGTAGCTATAATACTAAAAAAGAATTAAAACAGAAGTATGGAACAATAAGTGCTAGGAAAAAGTGCTAAAAGATACAATCAAAAAAAGATAAGTGCTAAAAATATTAATCACCGCAAAACCACACACTAAAAGAAATTTAAAGATTCTATATCCATCACTCTGTTTATTGTCTTTTTTATTTATATAATAATAATAATAATAATATTAATAATAATAATAATAATAATACTGAATCTTCAACCAGAAAGGGATCCTGGAGACCTGCGCCATACAGAATTTTGATGAAAACCGCAAGTTCGAACCTTCAAGAATGAAATGTACGTATTGTAACTTTGGTGACCTTGCATTTGGGTGTACTCACCTTTCTACATTGCGTCTCATGAAAATCCATGTTTTTAAGTTCGTATGTTCTTTACAATAGGTTTTTATTAAGGTTGTTGTCTGAAGTTATATAATCTATTGCAATTGTGTTGTTAAGGGTCTAGTTGCTCTACCCAGTAATCAAATATTGCCTGTGCTGTGTCGGTTGTCCAGCATATGCCATCCTTTTCTACTTTAAAGAGATCTTGACTCTCAGCAAGTAATGGATTTTCATGAGACGCAATGTATTCATTGAGCACCTCCAGATTCTGCTGCTCCTGATCAGGCAAAGACCACGAATATGGAACCAGTGCTGTGTGAACTGTGGCATTGGGGAACGCTGTGTAGGCCGCCTTCCACAGGCCCTGTAGTTGTTTTATGGCTGTCTTGTATGGTAGTTGGTGTCTGTTGTGAATACCTGCAGCTAATGCTACCTGCTGTGTGTGTGGATGTGGTGAGAGTTTCCGTAAGACTTTGGTGAGGTGTAAGAAATTAGCCTCCGGAAAGCTGTCTATCTGTATATTTGTGTTCTTGATTGAGGGGATACGGTTTAGATTACCGTCCCCTATAAACACTATGGGTTTGTGTATTGAAATGGACCAGTCTGATGCTTTTCTATTTGTGTTGATGTGTCTGTACGGAGTGTCCCTGAGCGGGACCCTATCTAAAAGCTCTTCGTCTGCGGAGTCGGAGGACACTCTAGATGGCTTAGCCACTGCAAGAGGCTTAGATCGGAGGGAGGATTCAGAACGGGTTTCGGGTGGAGAAGATTTCTCTTCACGTCGCCCCCTCATCCTTATCCCCTTCTGCCTAGCAGTGGTTTCAGCCGTATCCCCGTCATTCTCCCCAGACGTAGTGACGGTTCTAGAATGAAAAGTGTGTTCAGAGTTAATATTATTAGGGTTGTTTGGTGACATTACTGTAGAAGGTGATGAAAGAGAAGGTGATATAGAGTGTGCGGTATTGTGTCGAGGTGGTTTTTTATGGACTTGGGCCTGTGGACTAGCGGCCTTTTGGAGTGAAGTGGCATGTGAGGGGCCCGCCGTGTCCAAAGATTGGGACTGTTTGTCTAGAATGATTTGTTTACAAGCGGTCAAATTGCTGTCAATTAATTTTTGTTTATACCTATTCCGGGCCCACTTCACTGCCACTTGCCACTCCAAATCCCCAAAGTTGGTAATCTGTGCTAAAAGATTATTGATGACTGTTGTGTAATGTTCTCGTAAAATGACCATGTTATTGTACATCCAATCAGTAGTGTTGTGTATGATTTTCTCCGTTGTAATGTTATTGGGTGAAGATGGCTTGATAAACTGTGTGAGTTTTTTGACTTGTCTGACCATGCCTGTCGGAAAGGTGACTGTGTCTAATGAATTTTTAACTATTTCTATATGGTGTTGTGCCTGTATCAATCTGAAATATGTTTTTGTAAGAGCTTTATCTAGTGTGGCCTTACTGTTGTATGATATGGCTGTCTGCTTGGTGTGTGATGTGGATGTCTGTACGTGTTCCCCATCTCCAGTTGGACGTTGGTCTCCTAAAACCGAAAATCTATTCTGCAAATTAAGCATAGTTATTAAAACAAAAGAGGAAGATAAACACAGTAAAAATGAAAACTAACAAACCAAAAAAAATTAATTAAAATTGTTATCACCCAACTTACTCAAATGGGAGACTTTGTAGGGTTCAAACAAAAAAAACGAGTTTAGGCAGAAGGGCCTAGGTGTGGATGTGAGCAATGAGTCCCTCAAGCCAATTTGTATTCCAGGTGCCGTCTGGGAAGGAAGAAGAAGGTGGTTCCCCTTGGCTCTTCTCAGAAGCAGGTGGGTCAAAGTCCAGCTTTTTTTACCTTCTAGATGGTGGTTTCCTTTTTCTCCCAGTGTCCTGGTTGGCTTGGTATTTTTTATTTGTTTTCTTGTGTTGTTGCTGTGTTCTTCCTCCCTCCGTGAGGTTTAAAATAACCAACTTTATTGAAGTTTCTTAAAAAGACTTAGTGCAGAAAAGAAATTTAAAGTAAAAAGAGGTTCCTTTAAAATCCTAACGTTTCGCAAATAAAATGCTTCCTCAGAGGACTATCAACTGGAGTGGGGAGTTGAGCTGCCTTTTATACCTGTATGTGAATGGGTGTGGCTTCCCTAACGTGTGACATTATCCTGTAAGGTAAGTGTTGATTGGTTGATATTTTTAACCTCACAGGAACAGCTTCATCTGGAGCTTTGCTTTTCCCTCCAAAAGGGGGAGTATGACTTGGCAGTTTCTGGTTGGTCAATGAGCTTTAGAGTCTGCCATTTTGTTTTTCAAAATAAAAGTCACCATGTATTATTGCTACTGACTTTAGCTGTCCTGTGAATTTTGTTGATAATTTGTTAAAATCGAGGAGGAAAGAGAAACGGAAGGCTCTGGCAAGGTTAGGTTTTAGAAAGATTATTTCTTAAAAAATGTCCTATTGGATCTTTGATGCACGGGCACAACCAAGAATCCCTTTCCCCCTTTATTTATTTTAATCAGATATTTTTTTATTAATTTGTTTATTGATTTAATTATTTATTTATTTATTTTACAGGTCTCCAAGATCCCCTATTTTATGGATGGAGTGAAACCGGAGTTTTACTGCATTAAGGTAAGTATTGAAGGAGGACCGGTCTACAGGTAAGTATTTTGTGGAAGTTAGGATAACTTTGGGTGAGAGAGGGGAGAGAAGAAAGGGTAGAGAAGAAGAGGCCAAATAGAGGGAAAGGAGGGGTGAGGGAAAAGGAAGGGGAAAGGAAAGAGCTGAGAAAGTAAAGGTTAAGTTTAGGGAACGGAAAGGGGTGTGGGGGTCAAAAGAACGGTTGGAAAGGTAGGGTTGGGTATTGGGTTAAGGTTAGGGCAAAGGTTTGGGTAAGAGGATAGGGCAAGGACTAAGGTTAAGTTTGGGTACTGGGTTAAGGTTAGGGTTAGGGGCATGGGGTAAGGGTAAAGGGTTAGGGTTAGGGTTAGGGTTAGGGTTAGGTTTTAGAAAGATTATTTCTTAAAAAATGTCCTATTGGATCTTTGATGCACGGGCACAACCAAGAATCCCTTTCCCCCTTTATTTATTTTAATCAGATATTTTTTTATTAATTTGTTTATTGATTTAATTATTTATTTATTTATTTTACAGGTCTCCAAGATCCCCTATTTTATGGATGGAGTGAAACCGGAGTTTTACTGCATTAAGGTAAGTATTGAAGGAGGACCGGTCTACAGGTAAGTATTTTGTGGAAGTTAGGATAACTTTGGGTGAGAGAGGGGAGAGAAGAAAGGGTAGAGAAGAAGAGGCCAAATAGAGGGAAAGGAGGGGTGAGGGAAAAGGAAGGGGAAAGGAAAGAGCTGAGAAAGTAAAGGTTAAGTTTAGGGAACGGAAAGGGGTGTGGGGGTCAAAAGAACGGTTGGAAAGGTAGGGTTGGGTATTGGGTTAAGGTTAGGGCAAAGGTTTGGGTAAGAGGATAGGGCAAGGACTAAGGTTAAGTTTGGGTACTGGGTTAAGGTTAGGGTTAGGGGCATGGGGTAAGGGTAAAGGTTAGGGTTGGGTTTAGGTTAAGGTTAGGGCAAAAGTTGGGGTAAGGGGATAGGGTAAGGGCAAAGGTTAGGGTTAGGTCAGGGTACTGGGTTAAGGTTAGGGTAAGGGTTGGGGTAAGGGAATAGGGTAAGGGCAGAGGTTAGGGTTAGGGTTGGGTATTGGGTTGAGGTTAGGGTAAAGGTTGGGGTAAGGGGATAGGGTGAGGGTAAGGACAGAGGTTAAGGTTAGGTGTTAGGTTGAGATACAGATTGAAATAGAAAAATAAGAAAAATAAGGTTGAGGTAAGGGCAAAGGTTGAGGTCAGGAATAACAGATTGCAGTAAATTATTATGGTAGCTATAATACTAAAAAAGAATTAAAACAGAAGTATGGAACAATAAGTGCTAGGAAAAAGTGCTAAAAGATACAATCAAAAAAAGATAAGTGCTAAAAATATTAATCACCGCAAAACCACACACTAAAAGAAATTTAAAGATTCTATATCCATCACTCTGTTTATTGTCTTTTTTATTTATATAATAATAATAATAATAATATTAATAATAATAATAATAATAATACTGAATCTTCAACCAGAAAGGGATCCTGGAGACCTGCGCCATACAGAATTTTGATGAAAACCGCAAGTTCGAACCTTCAAGAATGAAATGTACGTATTGTAACTTTGGTGACCTTGCATTTGGGTGTACTCACCTTTCTACATTGCGTCTCATGAAAATCCATGTTTTTAAGTTCGTATGTTCTTTACAATAGGTTTTTATTAAGGTTGTTGTCTGAAGTTATATAATCTATTGCAATTGTGTTGTTAAGGGTCTAGTTGCTCTACCCAGTAATCAAATATTGCCTGTGCTGTGTCGGTTGTCCAGCATATGCCATCCTTTTCTACTTTAAAGAGATCTTGACTCTCAGCAAGTAATGGATTTTCATGAGACGCAATGTATTCATTGAGCACCTCCAGATTCTGCTGCTCCTGATCAGGCAAAGACCACGAATATGGAACCAGTGCTGTGTGAACTGTGGCATTGGGGAACGCTGTGTAGGCCGCCTTCCACAGGCCCTGTAGTTGTTTTATGGCTGTCTTGTATGGTAGTTGGTGTCTGTTGTGAATACCTGCAGCTAATGCTACCTGCTGTGTGTGTGGATGTGGTGAGAGTTTCCGTAAGACTTTGGTGAGGTGTAAGAAATTAGCCTCCGGAAAGCTGTCTATCTGTATATTTGTGTTCTTGATTGAGGGGATACGGTTTAGATTACCGTCCCCTATAAACACTATGGGTTTGTGTATTGAAATGGACCAGTCTGATGCTTTTCTATTTGTGTTGATGTGTCTGTACGGAGTGTCCCTGAGCGGGACCCTATCTAAAAGCTCTTCGTCTGCGGAGTCGGAGGACACTCTAGATGGCTTAGCCACTGCAAGAGGCTTAGATCGGAGGGAGGATTCAGAACGGGTTTCGGGTGGAGAAGATTTCTCTTCACGTCGCCCCCTCATCCTTATCCCCTTCTGCCTAGCAGTGGTTTCAGCCGTATCCCCGTCATTCTCCCCAGACGTAGTGACGGTTCTAGAATGAAAAGTGTGTTCAGAGTTAATATTATTAGGGTTGTTTGGTGACATTACTGTAGAAGGTGATGAAAGAGAAGGTGATATAGAGTGTGCGGTATTGTGTCGAGGTGGTTTTTTATGGACTTGGGCCTGTGGACTAGCGGCCTTTTGGAGTGAAGTGGCATGTGAGGGGCCCGCCGTGTCCAAAGATTGGGACTGTTTGTCTAGAATGATTTGTTTACAAGCGGTCAAATTGCTGTCAATTAATTTTTGTTTATACCTATTCCGGGCCCACTTCACTGCCACTTGCCACTCCAAATCCCCAAAGTTGGTAATCTGTGCTAAAAGATTATTGATGACTGTTGTGTAATGTTCTCGTAAAATGACCATGTTATTGTACATCCAATCAGTAGTGTTGTGTATGATTTTCTCCGTTGTAATGTTATTGGGTGAAGATGGCTTGATAAACTGTGTGAGTTTTTTGACTTGTCTGACCATGCCTGTCGGAAAGGTGACTGTGTCTAATGAATTTTTAACTATTTCTATATGGTGTTGTGCCTGTATCAATCTGAAATATGTTTTTGTAAGAGCTTTATCTAGTGTGGCCTTACTGTTGTATGATATGGCTGTCTGCTTGGTGTGTGATGTGGATGTCTGTACGTGTTCCCCATCTCCAGTTGGACGT
The DNA here is from genome assembly GCF_030014155.1 of Tachysurus vachellii. Lineage (NCBI taxonomy): Eukaryota > Metazoa > Chordata > Actinopteri > Siluriformes > Bagridae > Tachysurus > Tachysurus vachellii. The sequence continues at coordinate 24,193 of NW_026869658.1, forward strand.
TGGTCTCCTAAAACCGAAAATCTATTCTGCAAATTAAGCATAGTTATTAAAACAAAAGAGGAAGATAAACACAGTAAAAATGAAAACTAACAAACCAAAAAAAATTAATTAAAATTGTTATCACCCAACTTACTCAAATGGGAGACTTTGTAGGGTTCAAACAAAAAAAACGAGTTTAGGCAGAAGGGCCTAGGTGTGGATGTGAGCAATGAGTCCCTCAAGCCAATTTGTATTCCAGGTGCCGTCTGGGAAGGAAGAAGAAGGTGGTTCCCCTTGGCTCTTCTCAGAAGCAGGTGGGTCAAAGTCCAGCTTTTTTTACCTTCTAGATGGTGGTTTCCTTTTTCTCCCAGTGTCCTGGTTGGCTTGGTATTTTTTATTTGTTTTCTTGTGTTGTTGCTGTGTTCTTCCTCCCTCCGTGAGGTTTAAAATAACCAACTTTATTGAAGTTTCTTAAAAAGACTTAGTGCAGAAAAGAAATTTAAAGTAAAAAGAGGTTCCTTTAAAATCCTAACGTTTCGCAAATAAAATGCTTCCTCAGAGGACTATCAACTGGAGTGGGGAGTTGAGCTGCCTTTTATACCTGTATGTGAATGGGTGTGGCTTCCCTAACGTGTGACATTATCCTGTAAGGTAAGTGTTGATTGGTTGATATTTTTAACCTCACAGGAACAGCTTCATCTGGAGCTTTGCTTTTCCCTCCAAAAGGGGGAGTATGACTTGGCAGTTTCTGGTTGGTCAATGAGCTTTAGAGTCTGCCATTTTGTTTTTCAAAATAAAAGTCACCATGTATTATTGCTACTGACTTTAGCTGTCCTGTGAATTTTGTTGATAATTTGTTAAAATCGAGGAGGAAAGAGAAACGGAAGGCTCTGGCAAGGTTAGGTTTTAGAAAGATTATTTCTTAAAAAATGTCCTATTGGATCTTTGATGCACGGGCACAACCAAGAATCCCTTTCCCCCTTTATTTATTTTAATCAGATATTTTTTTATTAATTTGTTTATTGATTTAATTATTTATTTATTTATTTTACAGGTCTCCAAGATCCCCTATTTTATGGATGGAGTGAAACCGGAGTTTTACTGCATTAAGGTAAGTATTGAAGGAGGACCGGTCTACAGGTAAGTATTTTGTGGAAGTTAGGATAACTTTGGGTGAGAGAGGGGAGAGAAGAAAGGGTAGAGAAGAAGAGGCCAAATAGAGGGAAAGGAGGGGTGAGGGAAAAGGAAGGGGAAAGGAAAGAGCTGAGAAAGTAAAGGTTAAGTTTAGGGAACGGAAAGGGGTGTGGGGGTCAAAAGAACGGTTGGAAAGGTAGGGTTGGGTATTGGGTTAAGGTTAGGGCAAAGGTTTGGGTAAGAGGATAGGGCAAGGACTAAGGTTAAGTTTGGGTACTGGGTTAAGGTTAGGGTTAGGGGCATGGGGTAAGGGTAAAGGGTTAGGGTTAGGGTTAGGGTTAGGGTTAGGTTTTAGAAAGATTATTTCTTAAAAAATGTCCTATTGGATCTTTGATGCACGGGCACAACCAAGAATCCCTTTCCCCCTTTATTTATTTTAATCAGATATTTTTTTATTAATTTGTTTATTGATTTAATTATTTATTTATTTATTTTACAGGTCTCCAAGATCCCCTATTTTATGGATGGAGTGAAACCGGAGTTTTACTGCATTAAGGTAAGTATTGAAGGAGGACCGGTCTACAGGTAAGTATTTTGTGGAAGTTAGGATAACTTTGGGTGAGAGAGGGGAGAGAAGAAAGGGTAGAGAAGAAGAGGCCAAATAGAGGGAAAGGAGGGGTGAGGGAAAAGGAAGGGGAAAGGAAAGAGCTGAGAAAGTAAAGGTTAAGTTTAGGGAACGGAAAGGGGTGTGGGGGTCAAAAGAACGGTTGGAAAGGTAGGGTTGGGTATTGGGTTAAGGTTAGGGCAAAGGTTTGGGTAAGAGGATAGGGCAAGGACTAAGGTTAAGTTTGGGTACTGGGTTAAGGTTAGGGTTAGGGGCATGGGGTAAGGGTAAAGGTTAGGGTTGGGTTTAGGTTAAGGTTAGGGCAAAAGTTGGGGTAAGGGGATAGGGTAAGGGCAAAGGTTAGGGTTAGGTCAGGGTACTGGGTTAAGGTTAGGGTAAGGGTTGGGGTAAGGGAATAGGGTAAGGGCAGAGGTTAGGGTTAGGGTTGGGTATTGGGTTGAGGTTAGGGTAAAGGTTGGGGTAAGGGGATAGGGTGAGGGTAAGGACAGAGGTTAAGGTTAGGTGTTAGGTTGAGATACAGATTGAAATAGAAAAATAAGAAAAATAAGGTTGAGGTAAGGGCAAAGGTTGAGGTCAGGAATAACAGATTGCAGTAAATTATTATGGTAGCTATAATACTAAAAAAGAATTAAAACAGAAGTATGGAACAATAAGTGCTAGGAAAAAGTGCTAAAAGATACAATCAAAAAAGATAAGTGCTAAAAATATTAATCACCGCAAAACCACACACTAAAAGAAATTTAAAGATTCTATATCCATCACTCTGTTTATTGTCTTTTTTATTTATATAATAATAATAATAATAATATTAATAATAATAATAATAATAATACTGAATCTTCAACCAGAAAGGGATCCTGGAGACCTGCGCCATACAGAATTTTGATGAAAACCGCAAGTTCGAACCTTCAAGAATGAAATGTACGTATTGTAACTTTGGTGACCTTGCATTTGGGTGTACTCACCTTTCTACATTGCGTCTCATGAAAATCCATGTTTTTAAGTTCGTATGTTCTTTACAATAGGTTTTTATTAAGGTTGTTGTCTGAAGTTATATAATCTATTGCAATTGTGTTGTTAAGGGTCTAGTTGCTCTACCCAGTAATCAAATATTGCCTGTGCTGTGTCGGTTGTCCAGCATATGCCATCCTTTTCTACTTTAAAGAGATCTTGACTCTCAGCAAGTAATGGATTTTCATGAGACGCAATGTATTCATTGAGCACCTCCAGATTCTGCTGCTCCTGATCAGGCAAAGACCACGAATATGGAACCAGTGCTGTGTGAACTGTGGCATTGGGGAACGCTGTGTAGGCCGCCTTCCACAGGCCCTGTAGTTGTTTTATGGCTGTCTTGTATGGTAGTTGGTGTCTGTTGTGAATACCTGCAGCTAATGCTACCTGCTGTGTGTGTGGATGTGGTGAGAGTTTCCGTAAGACTTTGGTGAGGTGTAAGAAATTAGCCTCCGGAAAGCTGTCTATCTGTATATTTGTGTTCTTGATTGAGGGGATACGGTTTAGATTACCGTCCCCTATAAACACTATGGGTTTGTGTATTGAAATGGACCAGTCTGATGCTTTTCTATTTGTGTTGATGTGTCTGTACGGAGTGTCCCTGAGCGGGACCCTATCTAAAAGCTCTTCGTCTGCGGAGTCGGAGGACACTCTAGATGGCTTAGCCACTGCAAGAGGCTTAGATCGGAGGGAGGATTCAGAACGGGTTTCGGGTGGAGAAGATTTCTCTTCACGTCGCCCCCTCATCCTTATCCCCTTCTGCCTAGCAGTGGTTTCAGCCGTATCCCCGTCATTCTCCCCAGACGTAGTGACGGTTCTAGAATGAAAAGTGTGTTCAGAGTTAATATTATTAGGGTTGTTTGGTGACATTACTGTAGAAGGTGATGAAAGAGAAGGTGATATAGAGTGTGCGGTATTGTGTCGAGGTGGTTTTTTATGGACTTGGGCCTGTGGACTAGCGGCCTTTTGGAGTGAAGTGGCATGTGAGGGGCCCGCCGTGTCCAAAGATTGGGACTGTTTGTCTAGAATGATTTGTTTACAAGCGGTCAAATTGCTGTCAATTAATTTTTGTTTATACCTATTCCGGGCCCACTTCACTGCCACTTGCCACTCCAAATCCCCAAAGTTGGTAATCTGTGCTAAAAGATTATTGATGACTGTTGTGTAATGTTCTCGTAAAATGACCATGTTATTGTACATCCAATCAGTAGTGTTGTGTATGATTTTCTCCGTTGTAATGTTATTGGGTGAAGATGGCTTGATAAACTGTGTGAGTTTTTTGACTTGTCTGACCATGCCTGTCGGAAAGGTGACTGTGTCTAATGAATTTTTAACTATTTCTATATGGTGTTGTGCCTGTATCAATCTGAAATATGTTTTTGTAAGAGCTTTATCTAGTGTGGCCTTACTGTTGTATGATATGGCTGTCTGCTTGGTGTGTGATGTGGATGTCTGTACGTGTTCCCCATCTCCAGTTGGACGTTGGTCTCCTAAAACCGAAAATCTATTCTGCAAATTAAGCATAGTTATTAAAACAAAAGAGGAAGATAAACACAGTAAAAATGAAAACTAACAAACCAAAAAAAATTAATTAAAATTGTTATCACCCAACTTACTCAAATGGGAGACTTTGTAGGGTTCAAACAAAAAAAACGAGTTTAGGCAGAAGGGCCTAGGTGTGGATGTGAGCAATGAGTCCCTCAAGCCAATTTGTATTCCAGGTGCCGTCTGGGAAGGAAGAAGAAGGTGGTTCCCCTTGGCTCTTCTCAGAAGCAGGTGGGTCAAAGTCCAGCTTTTTTTACCTTCTAGATGGTGGTTTCCTTTTTCTCCCAGTGTCCTGGTTGGCTTGGTATTTTTTATTTGTTTTCTTGTGTTGTTGCTGTGTTCTTCCTCCCTCCGTGAGGTTTAAAATAACCAACTTTATTGAAGTTTCTTAAAAAGACTTAGTGCAGAAAAGAAATTTAAAGTAAAAAGAGGTTCCTTTAAAATCCTAACGTTTCGCAAATAAAATGCTTCCTCAGAGGACTATCAACTGGAGTGGGGAGTTGAGCTGCCTTTTATACCTGTATGTGAATGGGTGTGGCTTCCCTAACGTGTGACATTATCCTGTAAGGTAAGTGTTGATTGGTTGATATTTTTAACCTCACAGGAACAGCTTCATCTGGAGCTTTGCTTTTCCCTCCAAAAGGGGGAGTATGACTTGGCAGTTTCTGGTTGGTCAATGAGCTTTAGAGTCTGCCATTTTGTTTTTCAAAATAAAAGTCACCATGTATTATTGCTACTGACTTTAGCTGTCCTGTGAATTTTGTTGATAATTTGTTAAAATCGAGGAGGAAAGAGAAACGGAAGGCTCTGGCAAGGTTAGGTTTTAGAAAGATTATTTCTTAAAAAATGTCCTATTGGATCTTTGATGCACGGGCACAACCAAGAATCCCTTTCCCCCTTTATTTATTTTAATCAGATATTTTTTTATTAATTTGTTTATTGATTTAATTATTTATTTATTTATTTTACAGGTCTCCAAGATCCCCTATTTTATGGATGGAGTGAAACCGGAGTTTTACTGCATTAAGGTAAGTATTGAAGGAGGACCGGTCTACAGGTAAGTATTTTGTGGAAGTTAGGATAACTTTGGGTGAGAGAGGGGAGAGAAGAAAGGGTAGAGAAGAAGAGGCCAAATAGAGGGAAAGGAGGGGTGAGGGAAAAGGAAGGGGAAAGGAAAGAGCTGAGAAAGTAAAGGTTAAGTTTAGGGAACGGAAAGGGGTGTGGGGGTCAAAAGAACGGTTGGAAAGGTAGGGTTGGGTATTGGGTTAAGGTTAGGGCAAAGGTTTGGGTAAGAGGATAGGGCAAGGACTAAGGTTAAGTTTGGGTACTGGGTTAAGGTTAGGGTTAGGGGCATGGGGTAAGGGTAAAGGGTTAGGGTTAGGGTTAGGGTTAGGGTTAGGTTTTAGAAAGATTATTTCTTAAAAAATGTCCTATTGGATCTTTGATGCACGGGCACAACCAAGAATCCCTTTCCCCCTTTATTTATTTTAATCAGATATTTTTTTATTAATTTGTTTATTGATTTAATTATTTATTTATTTATTTTACAGGTCTCCAAGATCCCCTATTTTATGGATGGAGTGAAACCGGAGTTTTACTGCATTAAGGTAAGTATTGAAGGAGGACCGGTCTACAGGTAAGTATTTTGTGGAAGTTAGGATAACTTTGGGTGAGAGAGGGGAGAGAAGAAAGGGTAGAGAAGAAGAGGCCAAATAGAGGGAAAGGAGGGGTGAGGGAAAAGGAAGGGGAAAGGAAAGAGCTGAGAAAGTAAAGGTTAAGTTTAGGGAACGGAAAGGGGTGTGGGGGTCAAAAGAACGGTTGGAAAGGTAGGGTTGGGTATTGGGTTAAGGTTAGGGCAAAGGTTTGGGTAAGAGGATAGGGCAAGGACTAAGGTAAGTTTGGGTACTGGGTTAAGGTTAGGGTTAGGGGCATGGGGTAAGGGTAAAGGTTAGGGTTGGGTTTAGGTTAAGGTTAGGGCAAAAGTTGGGGTAAGGGGATAGGGTAAGGGCAAAGGTTAGGGTTAGGTCAGGGTACTGGGTTAAGGTTAGGGTAAGGGTTGGGGTAAGGGAATAGGGTAAGGGCAGAGGTTAGGGTTAGGGTTGGGTATTGGGTTGAGGTTAGGGTAAAGGTTGGGGTAAGGGGATAGGGTGAGGGTAAGGACAGAGGTTAAGGTTAGGTGTTAGGTTGAGATACAGATTGAAATAGAAAAATAAGAAAAATAAGGTTGAGGTAAGGGCAAAGGTTGAGGTCAGGAATAACAGATTGCAGTAAATTATTATGGTAGCTATAATACTAAAAAAGAATTAAAACAGAAGTATGGAACAATAAGTGCTAGGAAAAAGTGCTAAAAGATACAATCAAAAAAAGATAAGTGCTAAAAATATTAATCACCGCAAAACCACACACTAAAAGAAATTTAAAGATTCTATATCCATCACTCTGTTTATTGTCTTTTTTATTTATATAATAATAATAATAATAATATTAATAATAATAATAATAATAATACTGAATCTTCAACCAGAAAGGGATCCTGGAGACCTGCGCCATACAGAATTTTGATGAAAACCGCAAGTTCGAACCTTCAAGAATGAAATGTACGTATTGTAACTTTGGTGACCTTGCATTTGGGTGTACTCACCTTTCTACATTGCGTCTCATGAAAATCCATGTTTTTAAGTTCGTATGTTCTTTACAATAGGTTTTTATTAAGGTTGTTGTCTGAAGTTATATAATCTATTGCAATTGTGTTGTTAAGGGTCTAGTTGCTCTACCCAGTAATCAAATATTGCCTGTGCTGTGTCGGTTGTCCAGCATATGCCATCCTTTTCTACTTTAAAGAGATCTTGACTCTCAGCAAGTAATGGATTTTCATGAGACGCAATGTATTCATTGAGCACCTCCAGATTCTGCTGCTCCTGATCAGGCAAAGACCACGAATATGGAACCAGTGCTGTGTGAACTGTGGCATTGGGGAACGCTGTGTAGGCCGCCTTCCACAGGCCCTGTAGTTGTTTTATGGCTGTCTTGTATGGTAGTTGGTGTCTGTTGTGAATACCTGCAGCTAATGCTACCTGCTGTGTGTGTGGATGTGGTGAGAGTTTCCGTAAGACTTTGGTGAGGTGTAAGAAATTAGCCTCCGGAAAGCTGTCTATCTGTATATTTGTGTTCTTGATTGAGGGGATACGGTTTAGATTACCGTCCCCTATAAACACTATGGTTTGTGTATTGAAATGGACCAGTCTGATGCTTTTCTATTTGTGTTGATGTGTCTGTACGGAGTGTCCCTGAGCGGGACCCTATCTAAAAGCTCTTCGTCTGCGGAGTCGGAGGACACTCTAGATGGCTTAGCCACTGCAAGAGGCTTAGATCGGAGGGAGGATTCAGAACGGGTTTCGGGTGGAGAAGATTTCTCTTCACGTCGCCCCCTCATCCTTATCCCCTTCTGCCTAGCAGTGGTTTCAGCCGTATCCCCGTCATTCTCCCCAGACGTAGTGACGGTTCTAGAATGAAAAGTGTGTTCAGAGTTAATATTATTAGGGTTGTTTGGTGACATTACTGTAGAAGGTGATGAAAGAGAAGGTGATATAGAGTGTGCGGTATTGTGTCGAGGTGGTTTTTTATGGACTTGGGCCTGTGGACTAGCGGCCTTTTGGAGTGAAGTGGCATGTGAGGGGCCCGCCGTGTCCAAAGATTGGGACTGTTTGTCTAGAATGATTTGTTTACAAGCGGTCAAATTGCTGTCAATTAATTTTTGTTTATACCTATTCCGGGCCCACTTCACTGCCACTTGCCACTCCAAATCCCCAAAGTTGGTAATCTGTGCTAAAAGATTATTGATGACTGTTGTGTAATGTTCTCGTAAAATGACCATGTTATTGTACATCCAATCAGTAGTGTTGTGTATGATTTTCTCCGTTGTAATGTTATTGGGTGAAGATGGCTTGATAAACTGTGTGAGTTTTTTGACTTGTCTGACCATGCCTGTCGGAAAGGTGACTGTGTCTAATGAATTTTTAACTATTTCTATATGGTGTTGTGCCTGTATCAATCTGAAATATGTTTTTGTAAGAGCTTTATCTAGTGTGGCCTTACTGTTGTATGATATGGCTGTCTGCTTGGTGTGTGATGTGGATGTCTGTACGTGTTCCCCATCTCCAGTTGGACGTTGGTCTCCTAAAACCGAAAATCTATTCTGCAAATTAAGCATAGTTATTAAAACAAAAGAGGAAGATAAACACAGTAAAAATGAAAACTAACAAACCAAAAAAAATTAATTAAAATTGTTATCACCCAACTTACTCAAATGGGAGACTTTGTAGGGTTCAAACAAAAAAAAACGAGTTTAGGCAGAAGGGCCTAGGTGTGGATGTGAGCAATGAGTCACTCAATACAATTTGTATTACAGGTGCCGTCTGTGAAGGAAGAAGAAGGTGGTTCCCCTTGGCTCTTCTCAGAAGCAGGTGGGTCAAAGTCCAGCTTTTTTTACCTTCTAGATGGTGGTTTCCTTTTTCTCCAGTGTCCTGGTTGGCTTGGTATTTTTTATTTGTTTTCTTGTGTTGTTGCTGTGTTCTTCCTCCCTCCGTGAGGTTTAAAATAACCAACTTTATTGAAGTTTCTTAAAAAGACTTAGTGCAGAAAAGAAATTTAAAGTAAAAAGAGGTTCCTTTAAAATCCTAACGTTTCGCAAATAAAATGCTTCCTCAGAGGACTATCAACTGGAGTGGGGAGTTGAGCTGCCTTTTATACCTGTATGTGAATGGGTGTGGCTTCCCTAACGTGTGACATTATCCTGTAAGGTAAGTGTTGATTGGTTGATATTTTTAACCTCACAGGAACAGCTTCATCTGGAGCTTTGCTTTTCCCTCCAAAAGGGGGAGTATGACTTGGCAGTTTCTGGTTGGTCAATGAGCTTTAGAGTCTGCCATTTTGTTTTTTCAAAATAAAAGTCACCATGTATTATTGCTACTGACTTTAGCTGTCCTGTGAATTTTGTTGATAATTTGTTAAAATCGAGGAGGAAAGAGAAACGGAAGGCTCTGGCAAGGTTAGGTTTTAGAAAGATTATTTCTTAAAAAATGTCCTATTGGATCTTTGATGCACGGGCACAACCAAGAATCCCTTTCCCCCTTTATTTATTTTAATCAGATATTTTTTTATTAATTTGTTTATTGATTTAATTATTTATTTATTTATTTTACAGGTCTCCAAGATCCCCTATTTTATGGATGGAGTGAAACCGGAGTTTTACTGCATTAAGGTAAGTATTGAAGGAGGACCGGTCTACAGGTAAGTATTTTGTGGAAGTTAGGATAACTTTGGGTGAGAGAGGGGAGAGAAGAAAGGGTAGAGAAGAAGAGGCCAAATAGAGGGAAAGGAGGGGTGAGGGAAAAGGAAGGGGAAAGGAAAGAGCTGAGAAAGTAAAGGTTAAGTTTAGGGAACGGAAAGGGGGTGTGGGGGTCAAAAGAACGGTTGGAAAGGTAGGGTTGGGTATTGGGTTAAGGTTAGGGCAAAGGTTTGGGTAAGAGGATAGGGCAAGGACTAAGGTTAAGTTTGGGTACTGGGTTAAGGTTAGGGTTAGGGGCATGGGGTAAGGGTAAAGGGTTAGGGTTAGGGTTAGGGTTAGGGTTAGGTTTTAGAAAGATTATTTCTTAAAAAATGTCCTATTGGATCTTTGATGCACGGGCACAACCAAGAATCCCTTTCCCCCTTTATTTATTTTAATCAGATATTTTTTTATTAATTTGTTTATTGATTTAATTATTTATTTATTTATTTTACAGGTCTCCAAGATCCCCTATTTTATGGATGGAGTGAAACCGGAGTTTTAACTGCATTAAGGTAAGTATTGAAGGAGGACCGGTCTACAGGTAAGTATTTTGTGGAAGTTAGGATAACTTTGGGTGAGAGAGGGGAGAGAAGAAAGGGTAGAGAAGAAGAGGCCAAATAGAGGGAAAGGAGGGGTGAGGGAAAAGGAAGGGGAAAGGAAAGAGCTGAGAAAGTAAAGGTTAAGTTTAGGGAACGGAAAGGGGTGTGGGGGTCAAAAGAACGGTTGGAAAGGTAGGGTTGGGTATTGGGTTAAGGTTAGGGCAAAGGTTTGGGTAAGAGGATAGGGCAAGGACTAAGGTTAAGTTTGGGTACTGGGTTAAGGTTAGGGTTAGGGGCATGGGGTAAGGGTAAAGGTTAGGGTTGGGTTTAGGTTAAGGTTAGGGCAAAAGTTGGGGTAAGGGGATAGGGTAAGGGCAAAGGTTAGGGTTAGGTCAGGGTACTGGGTTAAGGTTAGGGTAAGGGTTGGGGTAAGGGAATAGGGTAAGGGCAGAGGTTAGGGTTAGGGTTGGGTATTGGGTTGAGGTTAGGGTAAAGGTTGGGGTAAGGGGATAGGGTGAGGGTAAGGACAGAGGTTAAGGTTAGGTGTTAGGTTGAGATACAGATTGAAATAGAAAAATAAGAAAAATAAGGTTGAGGTAAGGGCAAAGGTTGAGGTCAGGAATAACAGATTGCAGTAAATTATTATGGTAGCTATAATACTAAAAAAGAATTAAAACAGAAGTATGGAACAATAAGTGCTAGGAAAAAGTGCTAAAAGATACAATCAAAAAAAGATAAGTGCTAAAAATATTAATCACCGCAAAACCACACACTAAAAGAAATTTAAAGATTCTATATCCATCACTCTGTTTATTGTCTTTTTTATTTATATAATAATAATAATAATAATATTAATAATAATAATAATAATAATACTGAATCTTCAACCAGAAAGGGATCCTGGAGACCTGCGCCATACAGAATTTTGATGAAAACCGCAAGTTCGAACCTTCAAGAATGAAATGTACGTATTGTAACTTTGGTGACCTTGCATTTGGGTGTACTCACCTTTCTACATTGCGTCTCATGAAAATCCATGTTTTTAAGTTCGTATGTTCTTTACAATAGGTTTTTATTAAGGTTGTTGTCTGAAGTTATATAATCTATTGCAATTGTGTTGTTAAGGGTCTAGTTGCTCTACCCAGTAATCAAATATTGCCTGTGCTGTGTCGGTTGTCCAGCATATGCCATCCTTTTCTACTTTAAAGAGATCTTGACTCTCAGCAAGTAATGGATTTTCATGAGACGCAATGTATTCATTGAGCACCTCCAGATTCTGCTGCTCCTGATCAGGCAAAGACCACGAATATGGAACCAGTGCTGTGTGAACTGTGGCATTGGGGAACGCTGTGTAGGCCGCCTTCCACAGGCCCTGTAGTTGTTTTATGGCTGTCTTGTATGGTAGTTGGTGTCTGTTGTGAATACCTGCAGCTAATGCTACCTGCTGTGTGTGTGGATGTGGTGAGAGTTTCCGTAAGACTTTGGTGAGGTGTAAGAAATTAGCCTCCGGAAAGCTGTCTATCTGTATATTTGTGTTCTTGATTGAGGGGATACGGTTTAGATTACCGTCCCCTATAAACACTATTGGGTTTGTGTATTGAAATGGACCAGTCTGATGCTTTTCTATTTGTGTTGATGTGTCTGTACGGAGTGTCCCTGAGCGGGACCCTATCTAAAAGCTCTTCGTCTGCGGAGTCGGAGGACACTCTAGATGGCTTAGCCACTGCAAGAGGCTTAGATCGGAGGGAGGATTCAGAACGGGTTTCGGGTGGAGAAGATTTCTCTTCACGTCGCCCCCTCATCCTTATCCCCTTCTGCCTAGCAGTGGTTTCAGCCGTATCCCCGTCATTCTCCCCAGACGTAGTGACGGTTCTAGAATGAAAAGTGTGTTCAGAGTTAATATTATTAGGGTTGTTTGGTGACATTACTGTAGAAGGTGATGAAAGAGAAGGTGATATAGAGTGTGCGGTATTGTGTCGAGGTGGTTTTTTATGGACTTGGGCCTGTGGACTAGCGGCCTTTTGGAGTGAAGTGGCATGTGAGGGGCCCGCCGTGTCCAAAGATTGGGACTGTTTGTCTAGAATGATTTGTTTACAAGCGGTCAAATTGCTGTCAATTAATTTTTGTTTATACCTATTCCGGGCCCACTTCACTGCCACTTGCCACTCCAAATCCCCAAAGTTGGTAATCTGTGCTAAAAGATTATTGATGACTGTTGTGTAATGTTCTCGTAAAATGACCATGTTATTGTACATCCAATCAGTAGTGTTGTGTATGATTTTCTCCGTTGTAATGTTATTGGGTGAAGATGGCTTGATAAACTGTGTGAGTTTTTTGACTTGTCTGACCATGCCTGTCGGAAAGGTGACTGTGTCTAATGAATTTTTAACTATTTCTATATGGTGTTGTGCCTGTATCAATCTGAAATATGTTTTTGTAAGAGCTTTATCTAGTGTGGCCTTACTGTTGTATGATATGGCTGTCTGCTTGGTGTGTGATGTGGATGTCTGTACGTGTTCCCCATCTCCAGTTGGACGTTGGTCTCCTAAAACCGAAAATCTATTCTGCAAATTAAGCATAGTTATTAAAACAAAAGAGGAAGATAAACACAGTAAAAATGAAAACTAACAAACCAAAAAAAATTATTAATTAAAATTGTTATCACCCAACTTACTCAAATGGGAGACTTTGTAGGGTTCAAACAAAAAAAACGAGTTTAGGCAGAAGGGCCTAGGTGTGGATGTGAGCAATGAGTCCCTCAAGCCAATTTGTATTCCAGGTGCCGTCTGGGAAGGAAGAAGAAGGTGGTTCCCCTTGGCTCTTCTCAGAAGCAGGTGGGTCAAAGTCCAGCTTTTTTACCTTCTAGATGGTGGTTTCCTTTTTCTCCCAGTGTCCTGGTTGGCTTGGTATTTTTTATTTGTTTTCTTGTGTTGTTGCTGTGTTCTTCCTCCCTCCGTGAGGTTTAAAATAACCAACTTTATTGAAGTTCTTAAAAAGACTTAGTGCAGAAAAGAAATTTAAAGTAAAAAGAGGTTCCTTTAAAATCCTAACGTTTCGCAAATAAAATGCTTCCTCAGAGGACTATCAACTGGAGTGGGGAGTTGAGCTGCCTTTTATACCTGTATGTGAATGGGTGTGGCTTCCCTAACGTGTGACATTATCCTGTAAGGTAAGTGTTGATTGGTGATATTTTTAAACCTCACAGGAACAGCTTCATCTGGAGCTTTGCTTTTCCCTCCAAAAGGGGGAGTATGACTTGGCAGTTTCTGGTGGTCAATGAGCTTTAGAGTCTGCCATTTTGTTTTTCAAAATAAAAGTCACCATGTATTATTGCTACTGACTTTAGCTGTCCTGTGAATTTTGTTGATAATTTGTTAAAATCGAGGAGGAAAGAGAAACGGAAGGCTCTGGCAAGGTTAGGTTTTAGAAAGATTATTTCTTAAAAAATGTCCTATTGGATCTTTGATGCACGGGCACAACCAAGAATCCCTTTCCCCCTTTATTTATTTTAATCAGATATTTTTTTATTAATTTGTTTATTGATTTAATTATTTATTTATTTATTTTACAGGTCTCCAAGATCCCCTATTTTATGGATGGAGTGAAACCGGAGTTTTACTGCATTAAGGTAAGTATTGAAGGAGGACCGGTCTACAGGTAAGTATTTTGTGGAAGTTAGGATAACTTTGGGTGAGAGAGGGGAGAGAAGAAAGGGTAGAGAAGAAGAGGCCAAATAGAGGGAAAGGAGGGGTGAGGGAAAAGGAAGGGGAAAGGAAAGAGCTGAGAAAGTAAAGGTTAAGTTTAGGGAACGGAAAGGGGTGTGGGGGTCAAAAGAACGGTTGGAAAGGTAGGGTTGGGTATTGGGTTAAGGTTAGGGCAAAGGTTTGGGTAAGAGGATAGGGCAAGGACTAAGGTTAAGTTTGGGTACTGGGTTAAGGTTAGGGTTAGGGGCATGGGGTAAGGGTAAAGGGTTAGGGTTAGGGTTAGGGTTAGGGTTAGGTTTTAGAAAGATTATTTCTTAAAAAATGTCCTATTGGATCTTTGATGCACGGGCACAACCAAGAATCCCTTTCCCCCTTTATTTATTTTAATCAGATATTTTTTATTAATTTGTTTATTGATTAATTATTTATTTATTTATTTTACAGGTCTCCAAGATCCCCTATTTTATGGATGGAGTGAAACCGGAGTTTTACTGCATTAAGGTAAGTATTGAAGGAGGACCGGTCTACAGGTAAGTATTTTGTGGAAGTTAGGATAACTTTGGGTGAGAGAGGGGAGAGAAGAAAGGGTAGAGAAGAAGAGGCCAAATAGAGGGAAAGGAGGGGTGAGGGAAAAGGAAGGGGAAAGGAAAGAGCTGAGAAAGTAAAGGTTAAGTTTAGGGAACGGAAAGGGGTGTGGGGGTCAAAAGAACGGTTGGAAAGGTAGGGTTGGGTATTGGGTTAAGGTTAGGGCAAAGGTTTGGGTAAGAGGATAGGGCAAGGACTAAGGTTAAGTTTGGGTACTGGGTTAAGGTTAGGGTTAGGGGCATGGGGTAAGGGTAAAGGTTAGGGTTGGGTTTAGGTTAAGGTTAGGGCAAAAGTTGGGGTAAGGGGATAGGGTAAGGGCAAAGGTTAGGGTTAGGTCAGGGTACTGGGTTTTGGTTTGGGTAAGGGTTGGGGTAAGGGAATAGGGTAAGGGCAGAGGTTAGGGTTAGGGTTGGGTATTGGGTTGAGGTTAGGGTAAAGGTTGGGGTAAGGGGATAGGGTGAGGGTAAGGACAGAGGTTAAGGTTAGGTGTTAGGTTGAGATACAGATTGAAATAGAAAAAATAAGAAAAAATAAGGTTGAGGTAAGGGCAAAGGTTGAGGTCAGGAATAACAGATTGCAGTAAATTATTATGGTAGCTATAATACTAAAAAAGAATTAAAACAGAAGTATGGAACAATAAGTGCTAGGAAAAAGTGCTAAAAGATACAATCAAAAAAAGATAAGTGCTAAAAATATTAATCACCGCAAAACCACACACTAAAAGAAATTTAAAGATTCTATATCCATCACTCTGTTTATTGTCTTTTTTATTTATATAATAATAATAATAATAATATTAATAATAATAATAATAATAATACTGAATCTTCAACCAGAAAGGGATCCTGGAGACCTGCGCCATACAGAATTTTGATGAAAACCGCAAGTTCGAACCTTCAAGAATGAAATGTACGTATTGTAACTTTGGTGACCTTGCATTTGGGTGTACTCACCTTTCTACATTGCGTCTCATGAAAATCCATGTTTTTAAGTTCGTATGTTCTTTACAATAGGTTTTTATTAAGGTTGTTGTCTGAAGTTATATAATCTATTGCAATTGTGTTGTTAAGGGTCTAGTTGCTCTACCCAGTAATCAAATATTGCCTGTGCTGTGTCGGTTGTCCAGCATATGCCATCCTTTTCTACTTTAAAGAGATCTTGACTCTCAGCAAGTAATGGATTTTCATGAGACGCAATGTATTCATTGAGCACCTCCAGATTCTGCTGCTCCTGATCAGGCAAAGACCACGAATATGGAACCAGTGCTGTGTGAACTGTGGCATTGGGGAACGCTGTGTAGGCCGCCTTCCACAGGCCCTGTAGTTGTTTTATGGCTGTCTTGTATGGTAGTTGGTGT